>NC_056750.1:460029693-460112193 GCF_019279795.1 Protopterus annectens
CACACACACACATAAATAAATGAAATATTTAGTAGCAAGGCCTCAATAACAAGATGGAATGGTATTCAGTATCTTCACAGAAACCTAGCTGTGGTACAGCTTATAAATAAAGGCATGGCATCCAGATCCAAGGAAGTTATAGCCCCACTGTACTCAGCCCTCATCAGACCAATAATGGAGTACTCTGTCCCTTTTGGCATGCACTTGACCAGGTACTTGCAGCAGCTGGAGTGGCCTCAGAAGTTCCTTACAAAACAACTTACAGGGAGTAAACAACATGTCCTGTGCAGATAGACTAAAAGTTTTATCCCTTTACTCTATCTCCTACTGACTATTAATGGGTGATCTATGCCTAACCTACAAGGCAGTCACAAATCCAGCCTTGATGAAACTGTTACACATTCTCAAGACAAACTGCACAAGGGTTACCCTATCTAGGGATCTAAGCCTGGTTTGTGAAACAAACAAAAAACATGCTGGAGAGACACATATGTGATTCAGCGATTACCCCCTTCTCTGAAACAGGCTTCTTATTCATATAAAACAAAGCCCTTCCCTGACCCTCTTCACACGCACTTTGGATTAATGGACAGGGAATCATAAATTCTCTCCAGGGGTGGTGCCCATGTCCCTTATTTTTTATTTTATTTTACATATTTTACATGTATTTACCGGGAATGTTCGACTGAACACAGGTCCTTTTTCAGAGGAGGCCTATGGAGAAGAGCTCCAGTTATAAAAAATACGAACACTGCAGAAGTTGACAAACGTGAGGAATTACAGAAGTATTCAAAAACAACATTTGCATAATGACGGACAATTCAATTTTTTAGAAGTAAACATTTGCATTACACATCGTACATGAATATATACAATTTAAATGAGAAAGAGAGCTAGTTTCCATACAGTTGAGGTCAAATATTTGTATAAGATAACACTCAATGAGCAATATTTAGTTAAAGAGACTGAGTTACGGCATATCCATGAACATTTGCAAGAACAGAGCCAAGTGTTTATTAAATGTGATTTTAGGAGCTTTCTGAATTGTAGCTAGAGCAGTTGTAGGTTATTGGGGTTGGCCGTTTATTCCATATTTTAGGAATGAAGTTTGAGAAGAGTAATTCCCAGCTAAGTTGTTAGCTGTTACCGGAACAGAGGGATCTAGTAGTGGGGTATATTTGTATAAGATTTTGGAGAGTGGGGGTTTTATCTGGTTGATTCAGTATTTTGTGGGGAAAGGCTAATTGATTAAAGTGTAGCAGCTGAGGAAGTTCTAGCCATTTTAGCTATTTAAGTGATATACAGTAATGTGTCCTGTATGAGGCATCAATGGCAAACTTAGCATTTGTACTGTAACAAGATTCCAGTTTGGTTAGATCAGTTTTGTGGAGGTTGGTTAGAAGTGGGGAGGCATATAGGAGAGTTGACAAGAGGTGTATGCAGCGACAATAGCTTTTGTGTTTTGTTACTAATTGTTTTTTTCTGTATAGAAGACCTAGCTTCTTGTGGACTTTCTTAATGGTGTGAGCTATGTGAATATGGAATTTCAAGTTATTGTCAATTACTACACCTAGCAGTTTAGTGTGAGTTATTGGGGGTGTTAATAGTTTTATTTCTGGATAAGATATTGAAAGACAAGGAAGGAGATGGGGATCTTGTTGGGTAGAAGAGAAGGAACTTTGTTTTGTTGAGATTTAGAATGAGTTGGGAGTTAGAGACCTGTTTCCACAGATAGAAAGGAATCTTGGGTTATGGTGTGGAGGTCTTGTAGGGAGGATGCTGTGCATATTAGAGTAGAGTTGTCTGCCTATTGTACCACTAAAGCATGAAGTGTGGAGCTGGTTGGTGAAAAGAGAGAATAAGGGGCCCAAGGATGGAGCCTTTAGGAACCCCTTATGGACAGAGGCAGTATGTAAAATACTCAAAGGCATAGGCACAAACCTAAGCCATCTTCTGGCCCTTAGGGAATGAAAAATCAGATAAAATTCAGGTAGTAATGGTTAGACTTGTAAGGGCTCTTAGGTTCATAGGTAGGTACTAGGCTATCGGCCCAAGGACCTACGTAAGCCTAGCCAGCAAGTTACCATAGCTTACGCCACCCAAGAAAGTTATTTTCCTGTGCCACTGTCCAGCAGAGACACAGAAGTGATCCCCGGGGTGTATTTCCTATTTCCCATCCACTCATCAAGATTTTTCTTGAAGAGTGCTAATGAAGAACTTTGCTTGACATAGATGGGTAGCATGTTCCAGAGTATAGGAAGTCTCTGCAACAGGAATCAATCCCTCCAGTGTGTCCTGTTTATTGTAGTGACAAGGTTTAGGTCCCTAGAGCGTGTAGCTTGGAGGGATTGGGATTTCTTTAGGTGTAGCATATCCAACAGCTCTGGGTTTGACATAGCTTTATATGTTAGGCAGAGATTGCTATGGAATAAAGCTGGAGTTTTTTGAGGTGGTCAGTGTAGGGCATTTGTTTGAGGCCAGTAATCCTCTTTGTGAGGTACTTCTGTGGCCTTTCCAGCTGCTGCAGATGCCTTGTGAGGTACATTCCAAAAGGGGCGTTGTACTCTATAATGGGTCTAATGAGTGACGAGTAGAGGGGAACAATGACCTCTTTTTTCCTGGATGAGAACCCTTTTATGATGAGGTGTGCCACATAGGACTTCCTGACTACTGTGGCGATGTGACTATCAAAGGAGAGAATACTGTCCACCTGGGTCCCAAGGTCTCTTATCACGCATTCGGTGTTAAGTAGATTGTTGCCTATGTGGTAGTTCATGGGTACAGAGTTTTTACCAAAGGGGATGACACTGCACGTTTTGGCATTGAGCTTGAGGCCATGGCTCTGACACCAGGCATCTGTCTCAGTGAGGCCCTTCTGTAGGATGTCCACATCATTTGGAGACTTGACTATGGCTCCTAGTTTGCAGTCATCTGTGAACTTCATCAGCTAGAGGCCTTCTGTGTTAGCCTGTACTTTAGAGAAGTAGATACCAAACAGGAGAGGTCCCAGGATGGAACCCTGTGGCACTCCACTTGTCACTGCCTTGAGGTCAGATTTGGAGTCTGCAACTTTTACAGTGTGGGTTCTGTCAATGAGCCAGTTGGCAATCCATCTTGTGACGTAGGGATTTATACCTAGTTTAGTGAGTTTAGCTATAATTCCAGAATGGGGGATGGTGTCTAAAGCCTTGGCGAGGTCAAGCTAGGCTGTGTGAACCACCTTACTCTCATCCACGGCTTTGGTGACTGCCTCAAAGAAGTCGATCAGGTTCAGAAGGCATGATCTGCCTTTCACAAACCGAACTGGGTGAGATCCAGAGTTTGGAGGTTACCAATGTCTTTGTTTATGAGTTCCATGATGATACATTCCATGGCCTTGCAGATCAGGCTCATCAGGCTAATAGGTCGATAGTTCCCGGGATCAGTGGTGGCTCCCCCTTTGTGGAGTGGGATAACTGTTGCTGTGCACCATTCAGTGGGCACAAAGCCTGATGTGAGGCTATTATTGAACATGGTGCTTAAGTGGGGAGCCAGTCCGTTCTGAAGTTCATGTAAAACGCAGCCTGGGATGTTGTCCGGTCCCATGGATGCTGTGTTTTTGGCTTTAGAGAGTGCAGCTTTTACCTGCGTAGTTGTGATTACAGATACTCTGCATTCTTCCTGTATAGATATGGGCCCTTTAGGGGGTGTGAGGAGGGTAAAGTTAGCACTGAACCGATCTGCCAGGATGTTGGCAATATCAGTTGGTTCTGTAATTTTCGTGCCTTTGTGCTGTAACTCAGAGCAGATCTGGGTGTTGCCTTCTAGATTCTTGACATAGCTATAGAATGCTTTGTAGTTGTCCTTGGATTTAGTGGCGATTTTGTTTTCGTAGCTAGCTTTTGAGGATATTATAAGGGATCTCAGCTTCTTACTGAAGCTGACCAGGGAGCTCCTCTACTCATGGGATTTTACTCTCTTTTGCAACAGTTTCTTCCTTCTGTTGTACAGTTTGTTTATGGCAGGGGTCCGCCAGATTGGCTTCCTTTTTTTTGGAGGATAGCGTCTTGGTTCTCTTTGGGATAGCATGATCCATGCACTCGTGTAAGTGCTTATAGAGTGCATTTGTGTAGGATTCAGCAGTTGTAACTGTATTGTCCATCTGCATGGGTGTCATGAAGTTCACCACATCTGACTTAAGAAGCATGAAGTTGGCTTTGGAGAAATTTTTTACTGTTGTTTCCTTAATGGGGGGTGGGGGCGGGATGTGGATATCAAGGGTGATAAGCTTATGGTCGGATCGGACCAACGAGGAGTTGACTTCAGGTGTGCAACACCGGTCACTCATGTTGGTAATGACTAGGTCAGGGTATTGTTGCCCCTGGTGGGGGTGTGGAAAAGTTGATCTAGGGCATTGGAGTTAATGAATTCCAGAAAGCGTTGAGCTAAGGAGTTGGTACAAGAGTAGTTTTCCCAGTTAATGGTGGGGTAGTTGAAGTCGCCCATTATTAGGGTGTTTGGTTGAACCCTAATATTTTCCAGTACATCAAGAAAAGAGGATTGGGAATCCTGGGGCATGGTGGGGGATCTGTAGCAAGCTACAATTTGGATTGCAGTTTTGCCCAGAGTTAGTTGCACTTGGAGAAGCTGGAATGCATTATGCTGAGCAACTAGCCTGGAGGTGTGGATATCCTTAATGAATATGGACACACCTCCGCCTTTGGTGTTTCGGTCCAGGTTACATGGCCGAAAAGTGTGGTATGAATTATAGCCTGGTAGTGCAGGGGTGAACCAGGTCTC
Source organism: Protopterus annectens (assembly GCF_019279795.1). Classification (NCBI taxonomy): domain Eukaryota; kingdom Metazoa; phylum Chordata; order Ceratodontiformes; family Protopteridae; genus Protopterus; species Protopterus annectens. The sequence goes on from NC_056750.1 coordinate 460,034,473, forward strand.
AGTCACTGCACAGATATCAATGTTCTCCATTTTAAGGAGTGCCTCGAGTGAGTGCATTTTGAGATTTAGACTTCTAGCTTTGAGTAGCATTACGTTCAGTTTTTGTTTGCCTGTTCCTGTTATGGTGGTGAATTTGTTATTTGAACCCTGCCTAAAAAAGGCACTATAGGGGCAGCAAGAGCCTTAGCCAGTATCCAGAATCCCAGGGGCGACAGGTGCAGGCCATCTGTGGCAAAGCATCGTGGTCTGTCAACCATGTCATCCCAAGCAGACAGATACTGGATCCCCTTAGAATGACATCAGAAGCTTAACCAATTGTTGAATTCTGGGCGATGGCAGAATGCTACTCAGGGCTAGGATCATACCTGCCTGGGCTACAAGATCAGAGAGCTCTTCCATGTCTCTTTTCATGTAGTCCAGGGAGGTACGTCTCAGATCATTCACACCAACATGGACAATGACAGAGTCATATTTGTACTTGGTGTGGAGTGACCTGAGTGCGTGGGTTATGTGTCGGATCCTGGCATCCGACAGGCAGCTGACAGTAACCTTCTCCTTGTCTAGCCTAGTGAGTGGGACATCAGTGTGCCTGACTATAGAGTCACCTATGACTTGTGTGTTGAGTACATTGTTTTGCCTTATTTGCTGTGGTTGAGTGGCACACTGAGTCTGTGGGGCTGTGTGTCATTTGGGTTGTGTTGGGGGATGGAGGTTGCTTGCGTTTCTGCTTTGGAGGTCTCTGTTGCTTTGACAGATTATTGAGAGCCTCTGCGAATGTTTTTGTGTTACTGTGTGTGGATTTTGGTGGTCTAGATTTTGTGAGACTATGTGATGAGTGTGGTGTGGTGCAAATGTTTACCTTCTCCTCATGACTGTCAAGTTCAGTCTTGGTTAGAGAGAGCTTTACCTCCAGTTTGGCTAGATAAGTGCATCTCTCACAGGTTGTAGTGTTGGGTGGTAGGAGGAGAGGGTTGTCAGTGTACATGAGGCAATTTCTACATTGCCTCAAGATGCCCAGATTCATCAGATAGACAGGAGAGAACACTGGGAGCTGACCCTTGGACATGCCTGAATAAAGAACTATTTTCCTCCAGATAAGTGAGGAAAGTGAGTACAAGAGCTGTTTTTCTCTAAGTAAGTGAGAAAAGTAAGTACAAAAACTGTTTTCCTCTAGGTAATGAGGAAGATAGAGTGCTATAGTAATTAGGAGCTTATTTAGTGCTTACAAGTTTTGAACAAGTGCTGAGCATGAACAAGAAAATTTAAGTGTTAAAACTAAGAATCTGTATCTGCACTAGACAAGTTACAGGACAGAAACAAGTGCAAATGCAGGCTTTAAAATCAGAAAGTTGAGATAGATGGAAGAGATTGCCCAAACGGCCAATAACTACAATTTCTGAGCCAGAACCACTCCTTATGTGGTAGACAGGTTACCTAGTGCTTACCACTCCCACTGATAAGCTGGAAGGCTTCCCTATAACACAGAAAGGCTTGGGGGGCTCAGAAGCTTACATACAGTCCTGGATACAGCAAATCTGTATCTGGAACACTAGTTACAGGAAAGGTAGGAAACAGGCTTACAGTTTTTTTTTATACAGAAAAGTAGAAAAAACAGTAGTAAAAAACAATTGACATGCAGTGCAAGCTAGCACACTTGAGTATGCAACAATATTAGACCAAACACAGTTTAAAAAATGCAATTAAATTAAAAAGGACTAAAAGCAAGTGCAGAAAGAGTTTATTAGGTAGAATGTGGTAAAGAGATGGGACTGGGGGAGTGTCCCAGATAAAATCTACAGTGGGGCGGGCAACTGCAAAAGCCACCAAATTTAAACTACAAACCAAAAATAGGGAAAGTGGGTGGGACAAACGGTTTCAACAGAGATCTAAGCAACAACTAACAGTACAAACATTAAAACCAAAAAATATTCTCAGCTCTGTATATTTGCCGATCAGTCTCTTAGAACAGTGAGACAACAGTTTCAACACAGGTCTAAGCAACAACTAACAAGCTCTATAGCCAAATAAAATATACTCAGCTCTGAATAATTGCAGATAATCTATAAGGCAGTCTCTCAGAACACAGGTTCCAACAATTTGAATGTAGCTGCTACTATACCAACTGAAGGCACAGCAAAAAATGGGGGTGGGGGAAACAGTTTCAACAGAGATCTAAGCAACAACTAACAGTACAAAGTTTAAAACCAAAAAAATATTCTCAGCTCTGTATATTTGCCGATCAGTCTCAGAACAGTGAGACAACAGTTTCAACACAGATCTAAGCAACAATTAACAAACATTGTTGTGTCTTTCGGCTTTTCCCGGCTAGGGGTCGCCACAGCGGAACTCTGGTCCGCTAATGATTGGCAGTTGATTTTTACATGCTGAGTTGCCAGCCCTGATGCACAACCTTCAATGAAGGTATGCCCATTCACGCATGTCTCCACGCAGAAGACTGTCTAGCTGATAATTGAACCGGACAGTGTCTGTGAGGTGACAACACTACCGCAGCACCACCACCGCAATTAACAAACTCTATAACCAAAAAAAATATACTCAGCTCTGTATAATTGTAGATAATCTCTAAGGCAGTCTCTCAGAACACAGGTTCCAGCAATTTGAATGCAGCTGTTACTATACCAACTGAAGACACAGCAGAAAATGAGGATGGGGTGGGGAAAACAGTTTCAACAGAGATCTAAGCAAAAACTAACAGTACAAACTTTAAAACCAAAAAAATATTCTCAGCTCTGTATATTTGCCGATCAGTCTCTCAGAACAGTGAGACAACAGTTTCAACAGAGATCTAAGCAACAATTAACAAACTCTATATCCAAAAAGAATATACTCAGCTCTGTATAATTGCAGATAATCTGTAAGGCAGTCTCTCAGAACACAGGTTCCAGCAATTTGAATGCAGCTGTTACTATACCAACTGAAGACACAGCAGAAAATGGGGGTGGGGTGGGGAAAACAGTTTCAACAGAGATCTAAGCAACAACTAACAGTACAAACTTTAAAACCAAAAAAAATTCTCAGCTCTGTATATTTGCCAGTCAGTCTCTCAGAACAGTGAGACAACAGTTTCAACACAGATCTAAGCAACAATTAAACTCTATAACCAAAAAAATATATACTCAGCTCTGTATAATTGCAGATAATCTGTAAGGCAGTCTCTCAGAACACAGGTTCCAGCAATTTGAATGCAGCTGTTACTATACCAACTGAAGACACAGCAGAAAATGGGGATGGGATGGGGTGGGGAAAACAGTTTCAACAGAGATCTAAGCAACAACTAATAGTACAAACTTTAAAACCAAAAAAATATTCTCAGCTCTGTATATTTGCCGATCAGTCTCTCAGAACAGTGAGACAACAGTTTCAACACAGATCTAAGCAACAATTAAACTCTATAACCAAAAAAATATATACTCAGCTCTGTATAATTGCAGATAATCTGTAAGGCAGTCTCTCAGAACACAGGTTCCAGCAATTTGAATGCAGCTGTTACTATACCAACTAAAGACGCAGCAGAAAATGGGGATGGGGTGGGGAAAACAGTTTCAACAGAGATCTAAGCAAAAACTAACAGTACAAACTTTAAAACCAAAAAAATATTCAGCTCTGTATATTTGCCGATCAGTCTCACAGAACAGTGAGACAACAGTTTCAACATAGATCTAAGCAACAATTAACAAACTCTATAACCAAAAAAATATACTCAGCTCTGTATAATTGCAGATAATCTGTAAGGCAGTCTCTCAGAACACAGGTTCCAGCAATTTGAATGCAGCTTTTACTATACCAACCGAAGACACAGCAGAAGATGGGGGTGAGGTGGGGAAAACAGTTTCAACAGAGATCTAAGCAACAACTAACAGTACAAACTTTAAAACCAAAAAAAATTCTCAGCTCTGTATATTTGCCGATCAGTCTCCCAGAACAGTGAGACAACAGTTTCAACACAGATCTAAGCAACAATTAAACTCTATAACCAAAAAAATATATACTCAGCTCTGTATAATTGCAGATAATCTGTAAGGCAGTCTCTCAGAACACAGGTTCCAGCAATTTGAATGCAGCTGTTACTATACCAACTGAAGACACAGCAGAAAATGGGGGTGGGGTGGGGACAACAGTTTCAACAGAGATCTAAGCAACAGCTAACTGTACAAACTTTAAAACCAAAAAAATATTCTCAGCTCTGTATATTTGCCGATCAGCTTGATCTTGAGCTGTTAGCCTAGTGATCTCCTATAAACATATATATATATATATATATATATATATATATATATATATATATGGATATTTATGTTTTTATTGAAACTGAACTTAGTGAATTGCAGCATATCAAAACAACTTATCTAAAAAAGCAAATCTCAAAGAAAAGCAAAAGCATAATATTTTTTTTCACGGTGCAAGCCCCGCTATACCACCAATAGAAGGGGGGCTTTACCCCCACCCCTCAAACTTATATATAACAACTCTGCAGTCCCACTACATTGAAGTAAAAGGGGAAAAAAAGCGCTGGAAATGCATCACAAGCTAACACATTATAGCGCACTATAATAAAGCAAACTGCAGTATATCTTTACTTATCTTTAAAAAAAAAGCTCATAACAGTGATCAATAAATCATTTTACACTGTACAAAACCATTTGTTCTGTTATTTTCCTGGTTAAGATATGTTGAATTTCAATAAACTGAGAGTCAATATCTTGAGTTTCACTAAAATGACATGCACTCTATTTAGCTGTCTGTCTGTTTATCTATCTATATTTCTCTCTTTCACTCTCTTTTTTCTAATTTCTCCAAACCTTTTGGGTTTCTAATACCATGACGGGAATGGACCCCATTCCAAAGTCAAAGTATGATTAAAGTTCATGAAATTAGTATCATTTCACTCTTTGATATCAGCTAAAAGTGCTCTTCACAGCACCCACAATGTGCCCAGTAATGACTCCTCCTGCAATTCGTACGGAGTTGAATTCTGGGCTTTTTGCATAATAGTAACAATACATTATTTCTTTCTTATCCTCACTAGTTCACTCTATTGTCTTTATGGCTCTTCTTTGGCCTATCAGTTTTTGTGATCTTTGTGGACTGCTACTTCCTTCTACAATGGGGGGGGGGGCATCCTCCCCTTGGGCCTGGCCACATTGTAGGAATGTTTCCATATTTTGAGGATTCTGCACTGTCATTTCCAGTCCTGGCACCAGTGCGCCTGCTAGGATTGGGCACTTTTTATCTTGGGTCTTTTACACCTAGCTATCTTTTTTCATTATTGACCTATTTATGTCCATGATATATGGTATATAAATACAGCCTATATATCAGTGTCGCTTGATGAGATTTTACGGGGTAAACCTTGTGAAAGTACTCACCAAGACTTGAGGATGAATTCAGTTTCAGCACAACTACTCTCCTTTGCTTGCTGACTTTTCATCTTCATTCAGACTCTATCTCTGTATATGTACATCAATGTATATCAAAGGCAAGGGTGGCCAGTTTAGAACCATGTGGTACTCCACTGGTGATACTGTTTCTTTCTAGAGCAAACAACTCTGACTTTAAAAGTAGGGTTTCTGTCAAAGCCAGTTACCTATCCAACAAGCTACTGATTTATTACTGAATTAGGACAGTTTGACAATAATTCTAGCATGGGAGGTAGCATAAAATATTTGTCAACTGTCTGCGACCTGTTTAACCCTTTCTAAGAACTCAATCCAGGCAAGCAGACATGATTTGCCTGTTGTAAACTGTTTAACATCCAGGGATATCAGGTCACCTATTTCATTGTGAATTACTTCAAATAAAATGTATTCACTAGTTTTGCGAATACTTCTAGTAAGACTAATAGACCTGTGATTCTGAGGGTTAGTACAGGACATCCTTTATGCAAGGGCATTTTAACAGCTGTTCTCCATATTTTGGGTATATAACTTATAGAGAACCTCAGATCGAAGACCTGAATGAGGAGTTTGTGAGATGGCACTTAACGTTTCTCAACATATAATGCACATTTTGTTCTGTTGGAGACTGGGAATTTCAGATATGTGTCATCAACTATGGCTTAAGTAGAAACATGCAGTGCTACATAAACTGTTTGTTAAGCATAGGCATGCCGTTATTGCAATTACTTTTCCTACTTGTGATTTTATTTTTTTCTGTCAAAGTACTCACCCACTAGATAGCCATATGGAAATTCAGTTATTCATAAACTGCTTCTCTTGTCTACATATATACTCTGTTTATGGGCACCATTGACATTTGCAGGACACTCGGTACATGTGTCAGCTGAATACATTCATAGGTATATAGCAGGCATGATCAAGAAGGCCACTGAGAAGCCTAGCCAGCTAAGCCTGAGAAAAGACAAATTTGTTAAGCTCCATGATCCTGGAGCACCTTGCTATATAACTCATGATGGATTTTTGACTTCCCAGCTATCCATCCAGCATATGTTTGAATGCAACCAATATGCTGCATTGCTTGAAATGTACTGAAAGTCTGTTCCATAAGTACAGGATTCCCTGGGATAGGAATCTATTTTTCCAGCATGTTCTATTTCTTTGGTGTTGCTGTTCATTGTGGTGGTCCTTTTGCTTAGCTGTATGAGATCAAGCAGGGTGGGATGTATCGTACTAATGGACACACTCTGTGCCAAGGAATGGCATACAGAACAAGAACTTTACTTATCAAAAAATGTCTTTGAACCCTTGATCAAGTGTCACCAGGAACAGTAGGTAATGATAAGGCATAGTCTGTAGAGCTCAGCAGCATTTGTGGCCTACAAGTAAATATCATAAAGGCTTGGACAAGTCTCGTACAGTACACCTTTTGTACCACAGTACATCCCAGGTAATGTCAGCATGTTCCAGAAAATGTGTTATAAAACAGGTACTTCCATGCATGTGGAACAGCACCAGCAAGTTCTAAGGCAATCAAATCACGGGATAATAGGAGGTTACTAGGCTACTGGCCCTAAGGCCTCTACAAGCCTAGCCATGTATAGCTTTGTTCCCTTATGGACCAAGATATCTAGCCTATGTTTGCACACAAATCTAAGATCAGGATCAGCCGCCCCTGTCTAAGAGAGACAGGTGAAACTCCCAGTGTAAATTTACAGTTTCCCATCCAATTGTCCAGGTCTCTGGGAGACATATCTGTCTCGTCAGCATGTTCTGTTAATATTTCAGGGTGGGTTAAGGTCCCTATTGCAAGTGAATCTTGTCCCATTAGATTTGCGTAGAAACTGCTCTGTAGGCCAAGCACAAGTAGCCTCTAAGCAGTCGGTACGACACAGAGACAGGGCCTTCAGTCTGTCCATGTAGGTCATGTGTTGAAGGTCCTGAATTTTCTTGGTGAGAAACCTCTGAGGTCTCTCCAGCTGCTGCAGGTGTCTGGTGAAGTACATACAGATGGGAGCATTGTACCCTGTCATTGATTTAATGAGAGACAAGTACTGGGGAGTTATAACCTCCTTAGTTTTGGATTGATGCCCTTACATATGAGCTGTGCAACATAAAAGGCTTTCCTTATCACTGTGGACACACGGTGATCAAAGTTAAGGCTGAAATCAACCTGCGTTCCCAAATTTCTCACAATTGGTTTCAGCTTAGTGGTGGTATTTTTAATATTGTAATTTGCAGGGACTTCTCCTTTGCTGAAGGGATGTTAACACATTTTTTGCATTAAGTTTAAGTCTGTGGCTTTGTTTTGTATTAGGTTGCATTGTAATAAAGAAATGAAGCCAAGCTCTACCACTAACATATTGTTTTGTAATTGATTAGATTTAATATTAATATTTTTGTTTTTCATTTGTTTGCAGTACTTGCTTTCTGCCAACTTAAATATATTACATTTGCTAGCAGAGGCCCTCAAATTTAGGTGACTTTGGAATGAAAACTAATACTGACTACCTATTCACTATGCGTGCTTCAACTCCAGTAGTAAACTCATTCCTAGAAAATAAGATTCAGAACATCTCAGTAAAGATGAATGTTTGTACTTCTCTTGTCATTATTTGCCATCTTCCACTTTTGTTTGTGTGTATGTTTCTCATGAAATTTGGGATTTTCTGGCAAATCGTGGAGGATTGAAGTCACTAAATAATGACAGACATTTTGACAATTGAGTCTTCAGAAAATGCATGCTAACACAAGTCCTGCTATACTAGCAACTGCCTATGTTTAAAAGAGTGATATTTAACATCTGTCTCCCTTGTTCCCCAACTATTTTAGGCTCAGTCCAGATTTCTCGCGCAAACAGGTTGAGAAGTATGGTGACCACACAGTCAACTATATGGAACATAGGGAAATATGTTTGTTTGCAAATTATCTGTTACACACTTTTTGCAGTTTACACCATTAACTACATTTTAATTAACATTTTGTACTTACATTCTAAGTAAAGTCTATGCAAATAATGTCAATATTCTTACAAAATGCTTTAATATATGGTATAGAAAGTCTTAATAAGTAAGAAGTGTTTTACTACAGACTTGGTTACATCATTGTTGGCTACAAGTCAAAGATCAGTAGTTACTTGAAAACATTTCAGTAATAGAGAATTCCACAAAAGGTGTGAAATGAGGTGAAATGTGTCCATTCATTTTGATAAGGCAGTGAAGACAGAGTTTTCTCTGTATGACTGAGAGATTTCCTTACTATCAAGTACTTCTCCCTGAAAGGATTACAGTTTCAGTGTATGAGCAGTTGTACTGAAGGCTTTATTGGTGGTGCATGATTCCAACTTCCTCAGCCTCCTCTTTCTGTTCCTACTTCCCTTATACTATGCCACCTCATATTCCACCTATGCTTGTCCAATACCACCTACAAAGACAACTACCATACAAACCCACCTTCCCCCTCGCTCTTACTCCCATTTCCACTCTATCTCCTCTTCTCTCATTCAGCCCAACCCTCTGCACCTATTCCACCCTAAACTCTTCTCCTCTAAAGTCAAGATACTGTCACCTGCTCCAATCTACAATCTACCAAAATTCGTGCCTGGCAGACCAATATGGCTAAAGGATACCTCCTTCAACAACCTAGTCCAAGCTGGTGATATCCATCCTAACCCCAGTCCTACATCCTTTATTAACAACACTCATCCCTTACCCTCTTCCTCTTATCTCAACACCCTAAAGATTTTTGCAAATAATGCACAAAGTCTAAACAACAAAGTACACCAATTTCAAGCTTGGTTAAGCCATAACCAACCAGATATCTTAGCTATCTCTGAAACCCGGCTGAAGCCCTGTATCTCCGACTCTGAGATTCTGCCCCCAGGATTTCATTGTCTCAGAAATGACCAACTAAATAAAAAAATGTGGAGGCACTGCCCTAGTCTACTCCAACCTTCTTACCTTAATTCCCCTCCAAATTCCAATTCCTCAATTCCAGAACATTGAACTAACTGCTGGAATACTAAAACTAAATAAACATAAAAATATCTTCATCATTACCCTATATATCTCACCTGGTAACAGTATCTCTACACTCAAAAATATTCTCCTATGGGTCTTTACTGAAATTAACTATGAAACTTATACCCTTGGTGATGTGAATATTGACTGGAATAAAATCAATTGCCCTCTCCCTCCCTATCCATTAACCTCTATAACTTCACTCAAATAATCCTCTCCATCACTCGACCTAACAAAACAAACCCTCCCAGATCCACTATAGATTGGATCCTAGTCTCAGATCCAAATAAAATAACCAATTCTGGCACAATGCCTGATACCTTTAGTGACCACCTCCCAGCCTTCATGCATCACTCAACTAGTTCCTCCCCATACCAGCATCAGTATATTCAAACTCATAACCTCAGTAGCTTCAACCCAACTACTTTCTCAAATAGTTTCAAACAAATGAACTGGCAAATTCTAAACATCCTTACTCCTGACAAGGCTATAGAATACTTCAGCTCTGTCTTTCTTGATACTTTAAACTCACTAGCCCCACTAAGAAACAAAAGGGTAAAATCTAAAATTGCTCCTTGGCTATCCAAAGAGAGAAAACAGATTATGCACCACAGATACAAACTATGGAAGCTTTACCAAAACAATAAACTGGACAATACATTGCTCCAATATAAACAGCTCCGCAACCATGCAAAACGACTAATCACCAAAGACAAAATTTATCCTACTATATCAAACTTCAGTCCAATAACAATAAAAAAACCCAAAAATTCTGGAATTCAGTAAACTCACTCCTCAATCCAGGCTCCAAGAATAATCCCTGTCCTGACCCGAGTAAATCTGATCTTGAACTAGGCTCTGAATTTAACTCATTTTTCATAGACACTATTACTACCCTCACCAAGACATTTCCCAATAATAACCCAACTGCTCTACACTCACCCCCTTCTAACTCACCTCATCTGTTTGAACTCAAACCAATCTCCACTAACTTTATAAAAAAACTTTTGTCCACACTTAAACCTTGCTCTAACACTTCTGACAATATTCCCTCTTCCTTCCTAAAATGTGCTGCTGATGGCACTGCACTCCCAATCAGCATCATTATCAACCAACCCATAAAAGAATCATGTGTCCGCAAACTCTGGTACTCCGCTTATATTCTTCCTCTTCATAAAGGAGGCACAAATACCAGCATCTCAAACTTTCACCCCATTGCTTTGCTCTCACCAATCTCCAAAATCCTAGAAAAATGCATCCACCTCCAACTTATGCCTTTTCCTGACCCAAAACAATCTTCTCACTCCTACCCAGCATGGCTTCCGTCCAGACCATAGCACAATAACCGCTCTACTCTTTTTCCTAGAAACTGTCAATCAAGCCACTTAGTTTCTACTGTTTTACTCGATCTGTCTAAAGCCTTTGATACTGTTTCCCACAAGCACCTTCTCTGTCATCTCTCAAACCTTAATCTCTCACATAATGCTTTATCCTGGTTCTCCAGCTATCTATCAGACAGATCACAGGCAATCAAATGGAAGAACTCCATCTCTTCCTTCCTACTTACTCAACTGGCATACCAGAGGGATCCATCATTGGGACAATGCTTTTTAACATCTTCATCAATAACTTTCACACTGGTATTCCTGATGCTAAAATCTTTCAATATGCAGATGATGCAACCTTAGTCTGCTCTGCCTCAATCCTCTCTGAATTGCTGACTAAAACCCAAACTGCCTTCTCAACAACTGAAAACGGGATACGCCAAAACCCTCTCTCTCTCTCTCAATGCAAATAAATCAAAGATTCTACTATTCCCTCCCACAAAGACCCGCTCCTATGATAAAAACAACTTCAAAGTCTATAGTCAAACCAACTCACCTATAGTAGTAGTCCCCTCTGCCAAACTACTTGGCATTACTGTAGATGAACACCTCAAGTTTGATATTCATATTCGACAAAATATTAAGAGAACCCACCAAAAGCTAGATATGCTGTATAGGAATAATTGCTCTCTCCCCAACTCTACCAGGCAAACTCTGGCCTAGACTTATCTTCTTCCTTCCTTATTATATGGAGCCCCTCTCCTAACCAACCTGTCCTCCTCTATCACCTCTAAACTAGACTACTGCTACAACAAAATCTCTATATTTGCCTGTAAATCTAAAAATACCACCCATCACTGCCTAACCCTACAATCCCTGAATTGGCTTGAACTCCCAAACTACCTAGACTATCTCCAACTCGCTACTGCACATAGACTCATATTTCACCCAACAAAATGTCCCGCTCTAACTAACATCCTTCCCCCTTATACACCCAACAGAGCTCTCAGATCTGAAAATCAGAACTTAATTACTATCCATAAACCTAAACGTCCTGTTGGCCAACTTCTCCTATCTTTCTCACTAGGCAAAAAATGGAATTCCCTTCCCTCCACACTAAGAACCATACCAAACTCAGAAAACTTCAAAACCCAATTATTAAAACACCTGTCCACTAAATGGAAATATACCTGCCTTCACCCAACCTAATCCAAGGGGGTTCTCGCTCTGGTTCCCAAACTCTACAACTCTCATAGTTATCTTCCTATGAGCCTATCTAAGCTCTCAACAGTTTCTATAGCTTCTCTCTAAGCTCTCACCTCCTACAGATACCCTCACACAGCCCAACCTTGTAAATAGCATTCTACTGTTGATGTGTGTATGTAAAGCATATTTACATTTTCTTAAAAGGTTTGTATGTAAACTGTTTCCACACCTAACCCATATCTGTTTTCCTCAAATGAAACTGTGTGATCCCTACCTTCAAGCTTAATGAATTTAACTATGCATGATATTCTACATAAGATCTTTAATATTAACTATCATTTGTATCTAAATTATATAATGCATCTTGGAGCTTTTCTCCCCGGGCCTGCACTGAAAATGGGTCAATTTGGCCCAGTGGACTTCCCCGGTAACCAAATTGCAAATAAAGAAAGAAAGAAAGAAAGAAGAATTCTAGTCTAATTTGAGAAATTTGAGTGAAATGTTAAAAAAAGAGTTTAGTGTGCTCTTTTTATATTGCTTAATTCTTTTTTGTCCTATATTTACAACAAAACTGGTTGATTTTTATGAAAGGACGAACTATGAATTTAGACCCTTTTGAGGAATTTATTAAAGATACTCATAATAGTAGAAGACAGCTGTAGCGTCACAATGTAATATAATTGCACCAGGCAGCTGCTGAATATTACAGGTGTGTAAAACTGTTATTATTTCTGAGAGGTTTTTCCTTGAATGTGATGAATTACTCATTTTCAGATGTATTTTGCATGCTCATTACGGAAGGAGTACAAAGTACATGCTTAATGCACTTTTGTTGCAAGTTCCTTAATGGATGTAATGTTGTGCATTATTTCTATACTTTCTAAGTTTCCTACTCTAACTGTGGTTTGGGAGCAGCAGTTATTTCCATGTGTGGGTAGGATTTTCTAACTTTTGGGCTTACTTGTACAGATTAATTGAGTATTTGCTTACTTGAGTGGGTGTGCTTGTGTATGTGTGTGGTTTGTGGTTAGTCCTATCTTGTTTGTGGGTAGTGGACAGGAATGTGTGTGCTACTAGCTGCAGCTTCCTTAGATGATTCATAGCAAATTAACAACAGTGAGACACTTCAAAGACCTGCTGCAAAATGTAAAATTACTGCTGTATATTGGTCCACAATAGCCTAGTTAGGTAGATGTAGGATAGTGATCCATGATGAGAAAACTTAGATTTCTCATACGCTTTGTTTATATATTAAAGGACAAGCTGGAATTAGAGACAATCAGCAGAAGACTTAGATGTGGCATTTTCCTTATGTTTTCTGCAGCTTGTATATAAAGCTTCAAATGAATGCCATTATTCATATATTAATGTGCATAAACACTCTGGGTACATCTTTCAATGATGCAAGCAATTATAATTTTGCTACCTCGCTCTTTATTGTCATGCCATCTCATACCCATTTCCCCAGTGTTGATGGCTTCCTTTTATTCTTTACTGTAACATTTGTAGTATGTATTCTTTTTGAAGTGTGGGACACACACCTTTGGAGCTTTAAGTAATGTGTGTGTGAAATGCCAGCCTCATCTGTCATATATTTTTGCATATCTTCGGGCAAATATGTTGTCTACTACTGTAAAACAACACCATTGCTAACCAAGATTATCGTGCGCACATAATGTTTAAACCATAAAGTGTTTGCTTATTTCTGAACAGCAATATTTTGTTATATGGCCTCACCAGTTGATGCGCATATGTATTTGTGAAGAGTTGTAGGTAACAGATATGTGTGCTTGTAATTGGATGAGGGCAGATAAGTATGTTCTTGGGTAACTTTGGAGGGATGTGGTACAGGGTTGCCACCAATCTGTTTTTTTTCCCCGGACTATCCGGAAATCAAATTGATTCTCCGGTAGTCCAGAAAATACTGTACAAATTCCGGTATTCTTTTTCAAAAAAGGAAACAGACTATCAGAGTTTGTTAAATCAGCTGATTTACTATACTTTTTTTATAGAAAAGCATAGTAAATCAGCTGAAAGCAGGTATCATGAACAGGAAAGAGAGGGCATTCCTGTCTGCTGATGTCATAGTGCTGTCACAAAATGGGCAGAACATGGGCAGGTTGCGGGTGATGTGAGAGATGTGGCCTTACTCCGGTTTTAGCCAGAACGAAAGGTAGCAACCCTAATGTGGTATGAGATGATTTGGCTCATTTTTTTGTCTCACGGCCCCTTGTGAATTATTTGGATTTGGCTATCAGAATTTGTATTTTGTATAAGAACTTTGATTAACTCATTTTTACTTGACTCAGTGGCATCAATTTTACTATTTTGAGTTTCTTGTGTATTAAAACAACTGTCCTTGCCCTTCCACCTCTTTCCCCAGCATTACATATATAAACTGCCTTCAGAATATCTTAATTGTGGTTTCTGATGTAGACTTGTATACCATACTACTTCCTTATTCAGTTATCCATTCTTGTTCCAGATATTAAAATGAGTTCTCCAGAAGTGCACTTATTAGCTGTATAGGACTAAGATGGTGATTGCAAACCTTCTGTACACATAGGTAAAAGAAAATCACATTTTCTCCTGGCAGCTTTGTTCCTCAAACATTGCATTATTCTGCTCACTTTCTGTGTTTCTTTGTCACAGTGCTTACTTGTCTGATACCATGCAGACAAGTATTATCCCAAGTCCGTTTTATTTGTTATTGTTTATCAACCTACAGTTTTGTATCAATTTCCTGGAATTTTGCTTTGCAGATAACATTATGTTGCATTTTCAAAAAAAAATACAGGGATACTTTCAGCTTGTTTTATTGTTTGTTTCTCCACTGCTGCCTGCCAACCATCACCCCTCCCCACCACTGACCAACTGGCCACTCATTCAGTTTCCTCAGGGTGACAGCCAGCAATGAGGGACTGTCATTTAGGTAGCCATCAGGAGCTTTTCTTGTAAACTCTCACAATCCTCCCCTTGACAGCTGACTTGCATGCTCACATGTGAGGGCCCTACAATGACTTCCCATCTGATTGATGTGTATGCTTCCATGCATGCCGTCCTCAGAATGCAGTGTCCCCTCAGTAGGTTACTGATGAAGCAGCTTGGTAGGAGTTGAGTATGTGACCCTGGCTGACTTGCTACATAGCTCTGTGCAATCTTCAGTGAGATCAAACAATACTGCAAAGATTTCCACCCTTCCCCAGGATGGGATAGATGTATGGCAATGCCACTCACTTCCCCCAGGCTCCTCCAGGCCATAATCATCTATTTGGGTCATTTGAATCACAGTTGTAGAATCAAAGAAAATACAAGGCGAATGAGCCATGTAGCAACTTACTTCTTACCAAGACCCACCCTTAGACCTTACCTCCTTTTTCAAAGAACTTTAGGCCAGCCAAGTTGTGGGTGAAATTGTGACCACCCATCCAATTTTCTAACTCCTTTTTAAAGAAAAATATAGTTTTACATTGCTTAATCTGGAGTGGAAGTATATTCCAGAAAAGGGATAGTCATTGCATGAGGAATCTGCCTCTTCCACCATTTGTTTATTTGCCAAAACAGGTTTAGATCTGTGGTCCTGCTGGTGTTTGTTAGATGGTTTGATTTGTGAACATATAAGGGGTCTTTTACTGCAAGATCCCTAATCATAGGATCATAGGAGATTACTAGGCTATCAGCCTGGAGGTAATTTTAAGCCTATGTGTTTCAACTCAATATAATGCTGTGGAAGTACTAGTCAGTACCCAAAATTGCATTTAGTGATGACTGCCCATGTCCAGGAGGGTTATGGGCACTATTCCCAGTAAGAATTTATGGTGCCCCATCCACTTGTCCAGGTTTTTCTTGAACAGTGTCATAGGGGTGCTCTGTTTGACATGAATTGGTAAACTGTTCCAAAGACGTGGTAGTTGCTGGGAGATAAATCTGTCCCTCCAGCATGTCCTATTTAAATCACAGGTCATATTTACATATTTAAGTCCCTGGAATGGGTAGCCCTAGACCCATTTGATTTATGGATATGCAGTAAGTTCAATAGGTTTGGATCTTGAGTTGCTCTGTAGGCCAGGCATAAGTCTACCCTAAGAAGTCTATATGATACGGAGTATAGTCACAGGGACTTTAGTCAGTCCATGTATGGCACATGCTGGAGGTCTTTGGTCTTCTTTGTTAGAAACCTCTGAGGTCTCTCTAATTGCTACAAGTACTTAGTACGGTACACACTGAATGGGGCGTTATACTCAATTATGGGCCAGATAAGTGCAGAGTATAGTGGGGTTATAACTTCTTTTGCTCTTAAGTTGATGCCTTTACTAATCAAGTGAGCTACGTGGAAAGCTTTCCTTACAATGGTGGACATGTGGTGGTCAAAGTTAAGGTTATGGTCACCCTGTGATCCCAGGTCCCTTACCACTTCATGGGTACTTAGGGTATTGTTGTTGATTTGATAGTGTGAAGGGACATTGTTTGTGCCAAGGGGAATGATGATGCATTTCTTTGCATTCAGTTTGAGACTGTGACTAATACAGCAGTTGTTGGTCTGTGTGAGACCCCCCTGGAGTATACTGACATAATTTGGGGATTCAATGACTGTACCTAGTTTGTAGTCGTCTGCAAACTTGGAAAGCCACAACTGTTTAGTTTTTACTTGAACTTCTGAGAAGTATATATCAAACAATGGGGGGCCCAGCATTGACCCCTGTGACACCCTGCTGGAACAGGCCTGCTGGTTAATGTGGAGTCACCCACTTTGATAGTGTGTGTCTGGTTTATGAGCCAGTTGACAACCCATCTTACAAAGAAGGGGTTTACATTCAGTTTGCTAAGCTTATTGGTAATGCATGAAAATCAAGGCACCCATCACCATTATAGAGCCTACACAACACCGAATGCAGGAACAGAACCTCCAGCCTCTCCTGATAGCTCAGTTCTTTTAGGCCAATATTCTGTTTTGTTGTTAATAACCTTTGAGCTCTCTACAACTGCTTGATATGTCTACTAATATATATCCGAAAGGGGGCATTGCATTCTATGATGGGTTTGATCACTGCAGAATATAAAGAGGTAAGGACTTCTTTGGATCTTGAGGAGATACCCTTTATAATCAGCTAGGACAGATAGATTGAAAGGAGAGGTAATTATCTAACCATGTTCAAAGGTCTCTCACAGTATGTCATTTTGAAAATTAGAAGTTATGTACCTACCATAACGTTCCATGTTAGTTGTCTTCTCTCGCCTTATTTCTTGCTGGATCCGACTCAGCACTTGCTAAGCTCGAGAATCACTTTTACCAGCTCGAGGCAGCCCTATACCCCATGATGCAAGGCGGTAATTACCCAGATCTCGTTTGGTATCTAGAGGAAAAAACTGCCCGCAATCTTTCCACAAGGAAAGAAGAACAACTAACCTGAGAAGACTGTAAGGGGAACCAGGTAACAGAGATTCAGAGCTAACTGGTGTCCAAGGGAGAACAATCTCCCAGAGAAAAAGGGAAAATCAAGGTCTGTCCAGGCTAGGGGGACAGGAGGGAGGGACGCAAGGAAGAAGGCGAGAGAAGACAACTAACATGGAACGTTATGGTAGGTACATAACTTCTAAATGTTAAGTTGTCAATCTCGCCTTCATTCTTGCTGGATGGGACCGCGTCCCTAGCACCCCTATCCTGGGTGGCTCAATGGAACAGACTCTTGAGAACTGTGGAACCAAAACTTGCCCTGTTCCTGGAGGCCAAATCCAATTTGTAATGAGAAACGAAGGTTTGAGGAGTGACCCAAGTGGCTGCTGCACAAATAGTATCCAAGGGTAGTCTAGCCTGAAAGGCTGTAGATGTGGCTAGACCTCTAGTAGAATGTGCTTTAGGTTTTGAAATCAGTTGTTTGCCCCTAATCTGATAAATGTCAGAAATGGTGGAAGATAGCCATCTGGATAAGGTTACTTTAGAAACAGGAAGACCTTTCCTATTTTCAGCATAAGAAAGAAAAAAGCTGATCAGATTTCCTAGAATGCTTTGTTCTGTCCAAATAATATCTGAGTTGGCGATGAACATCTAGGCAATGCAAACATTGTTCTGCCCTGTTAGAATGATTGGGAAAAAATACAGGAAGGTCAGTGGATTGATTCAAATTTGTTTTAGAAGCAACCTTGGGCAAAAAGGATGGATTGGTTCTTAAGGATACTCTATCCTTGTGGAAGACCAAGTAAGGGGGACGAACACAGAGAGCATGTAGTTCTGACACTCTCCTAGCTGAAGTAATAGCAACTAGAAAGAGTGTCTTCCAAGAAAGAAATTTTAATGAGCATGTAGCAGCCGGTTCGAAAGGGGGAAGTATCAAGGATGCCAGCACTAAATTTAGGTCCCACTGTGGTGGAGGATCTCTAACAGGGGGTTTAAGTAGGAACACCCCTCTGAGAAAGGCTTTACAAAGTTTGTGAGACATAATATTCTGGTCTGCAAATCCGACATGGAAATTAGAGATTGCTGCCAACTGGACTTTAACTGTGGAAGAAGAAGAACCGGAGTGAAAAATTTCAGCTAGAAAGTCCAAGACTGACTGAATAGGGGCAGTAAAAGGGTCTATGTTCTTAGACTTTGCCCAAAAGGAGAAACGTTTCCATTTGCTAGAGTAAATCCTCCTGGTAGAGGACTTTAGAGAAGCTACTATGATATCTCTAACGGGGTTAGAGATCATAGAAAGCCTGGCTAAGGAAGGAAGTGGAGCAACCAAGCGGTGAGGCTGAGGGAACGAATTGATCGGTGCAGTTGACCCGACTGGTGGGTCAGAAGATCTGGAACTGGGTCCAGATGCCAAGGCTGCACCATGAGATGGCGATGAAGGAATGGGAACCAAATCTGTCGAGGCCAGTAAGGGGCAATGAGAATCATTTTGGCTCTCAAGATGGTAGCTTTCTGGAGTACTTGCAGTATTAACGGAAAGGGGGGAAAGGCATAAAGAAGTCCCCGGGGCCAATCTTGGGTAAGAGCATCTCTGGGGGGATGGCCCGGAAGTGGAAAGAGAGAGAAGAAGTCTGGGCATTTGCTGTTTTGGGGTGTAGCAAAAAGGTCGCAGCATGGGCGGCCCCACTTCTGAAAAATCTCCTCCACTATGGATTGTTTGAAAGACCACTCGTGAGGCATGAGTATAGCTCTGCTCAATCTGTCCGCTATTATGTTAGTTTTCCTGGGGATATGCGTTGCTACCAGAAACCGATGAGAGGAGATCGCCCATTGCCAAAGTCTGAGAGCTTCTCGACACAAGGGATAGGACTTGGTCCCGTCCTGCTTGTTGATGTACCACACCACGGACATGTTGTCCGTGTGAACTGCAATAGTTCCTAAGGGAAGAAAGTCGTTGAGGGCTTGCAATGTTAAAAGCACTGCTCTCATCTCTAGGACATTTATGTGCAGGTGGTATTCGAACGGTTGCCACGTGCCATGAACCATCCTGCCCTGATAATGCCCACCCCCCCACCCGATCAGGGAGGCATCCGAAGTGACCATGTCTACCGGGGCAGTGGGGACAAATGGTCTGCCCTGATGGACTAGGGGAGAAGAAGTCCACCAGGATAGATGGCTCTTGCAGGTCTGTGTCACCAGGATCTTGTGATGCATGGGAAGCTGCTGGAAGGACCATTGGGTAAACAACATCCATTGTAGGAGACGCATGTAAAAACGGGCCAGAGGAAGAAGTGTGATGGCGGCTGCCATGAGGCTCAACACTTTCAGGACCAACCTGGCTTGTACCTTTTTGCTGGATAGGATGATCCGAATGTGGTTTTGGATATCTAGGATTCTTTGACTTGTTAGGTTTGCTAACATCTGAGTAGTGTCTAGACCTGCGCCTATAAAGGTAATAGATTGGCAGGGCGATAAGGAAGACTTTTCAAAGTTGACTGAAATTCCTAACTGACCGCAGAAATGCAGAGTATAATCTCTGGCTTGAAGAAGTTGATGCCTGGTGGTGGCTGAGAGGAGCCAGTCGTCGAGATACGGAAACACCTGGAATTCTAAACGTCTCAGGTGAGCCGTGACCGCTGCCATGCATTTGGTGAACACTCTGGGGGCTGTAGTGAGACCAAAGGGCTGGGCTCTGAATTGAAAATGACTGGTCCCCAGCCAAAAGCGGAGAAACCTTCTGGAGCGTCTGTGGATTTTTATGTGATAGTATGCATCTTGAAGGTCTATAGAGCACATCCAATTATTTTTGCCCAGAAAGGGCAAAATCGATTGAAGTGTGACCATCCGAAATCTTGTCTTTTTGACAGACTTGTTCACCCTGCTGAGGTCTAATATTGGTCTCCAGTCTCCCGTCTTTTTGGGAACCAAAAAGAACCTTGAGTAGATTCTGGACTCTAATTGATCTGTTGGAACTGGCTGGATAGCCCTTTTTTTAGAAGCTTTGAAACCTCTAGCTTTGCAATTTCCCTTAGACCGGGTGGAACGTCTGGAAGGGAACCGTTTTGAGGGAAGGGGCTTTCCTCGAAAGGGATCTTGTAACCCTCGGATATGATCGACTGTACCCATTTGTCTTGAGAGAGGGAAAGCCAGGCTTCTGGGTACAGCGATAATCTCCCCCCGACTGCCTCCAAGGGTGGGCAGTCGGGCAACACCTCAGGGATGCTGGAAGGGCTTGTCAGAGAGAGGCTCTCTGCTGCCCTGGTTCTGTGGACCTCCTCTGCCTCTAGGGCGGCGTCTATTGTTATTACCCCCTCTGCCTCTGGGGGTAAACTGACCACGTGCGTCAGGCGTGACTCCCTGAGATTTTTGGAACCACATTTCCCCCCCTTCTGACCTTTGGGGTAAGGTCTAGAAGGGGTGGAGAAACGGACTCCTACGGCAGAAAGAGTCTTGCCGTCTTGCTCGCACCTGGTCAATGTGTCCTTCACCTGAGGCCCAAACAAAGTTGTGCCATCAAAGGGAGAATTTGTGAAGGACGCCTTAAAGGGGTCTGCGAAATTGCAAAGCCACATCCAGGACTGACGTCTAAGAGCCACTCCTGTGCCTGCTGCTCTACTCGCCCCATTGGCTGCATAAGAAATGAGCACCATGGAGGAGTTAGTTATGGAATTTAGGATTCCCAGCTGAGAGGCAATCTTCTCTTGAGCCCCAGCAGCTGACGGATCCTGTACTACCTCACCCAATTCTTTGAGGATGTCTCTTTGAAGTCGGGTGAAGTGACATAAATAATTCAGCGAACGCATAGCAAAGGTCGCTGAGGAAAACATCCGCTTACCATACCTGTCCATGGTCCTCGACTTCTTGTTAGGAGGATGGACTGGTACGGAATGATCTGCTAGTTCCTTTTTGGTGGCGGCTGCCACTACCATGGCATCAACCGGAACACCTTTCGTAAGAAACTGTTTCTCAGTGGGGGCCATGATAAATTTAGAAGGCCTCCTGAGGACTGGTTCCACAGAATCAGGAGATGCCCACGCCTTTCGAGCTATCACATCCATGAGGGGGTCGAAAGGCGAAGACACCCAGGAGGTGGAGGGTCGAGATCCAAAAGCCTCCAGGTATACTGACTCATCCTCGG
This sequence comes from Protopterus annectens, assembly GCF_019279795.1. Classification (NCBI taxonomy): domain Eukaryota; kingdom Metazoa; phylum Chordata; order Ceratodontiformes; family Protopteridae; genus Protopterus; species Protopterus annectens. Next base: position 460,055,970 of record NC_056750.1, read on the forward strand.
AGGGATTAATGGAGGGCCAGTTCCCCTCTGTTTTAGGAGTTCGAGGATGTCTGAAAAGGAGACATCCTCAGAGGGGGATCTTGGGGACCCCTCCGACTCATCTAAGTCAGTATCTGATGTCGTAGACTCAGGGGAGTCTAAGTGCTTCCTCTTGCAGGTCCTCTTACGCAGGGCCTCTCCTGAAGGATCAGGAGAAACCTCGGAAGAGGAAGTTCTTCCCAATGGGGAAACCTGGGGCGATGGATCTCTGGGTCTGGGAGCAAGAGTGGGAAGAGACATCTACAGGCACCGTGGAGGGAGGAGCTAAAGGAACCAACTGCTGACTAAGCTCGGGGGCTAGCACACTCCTCATCACCTCGAAGGCTCCCCTCCCAGGGAGGACCGAGAGCCCCCGCTCCGAAGAAACAGGGATCCCCGGCCCCACCAAAAAGGAAGGCTCTGAAGCAGATGTCGGCGCTGAGCTCACCAAGGCCGAAGCTCTGAGAGGGAGAACGGGGTCGGACAAGGGTCCGATGCCACTCGCCCCCTCGGAACCGACCAGGGAAGCCCGACAACCGGATCCCTCCAAGGACGGTCTCAAGGAGGAGATAGGAGTCAAAGATGACGGAGCCGAAAGGTGTGGTATCGGCTCCGAAGCAGCAACAGTCACGGTACCAATAATCTCCGGCTCCAAGCTCTGTAGGAGAGTCGAAGGAGGAATTTCAGGAGGGCGTGGAATAGCGGTCGTCTGCTGAGATGGGCTATGGAGCATCTGGGCCAGTGCCTGTGATTTTAGTAGTCTACTCACCACTGTCTCCAAGTCATGGTCTGAGAGCCTGGAAGACCTTGGCTCCGATGGCTCCGCTCCGAAAGTAAGGGGGAGGCTGGAGCCGAGTGGATAGACTCCAGTGAAGGAGATCTAGATCTCTTCCTCGACGGAGCCATCGGAGCCGACGAACCTTGGGTTCCAGTTGGAGCCGACAGTTTGTCGGCTCCGAGCTGGGATAGAGACATTTCGGCTCCAGCCGGAGCCGAGACATGCTTCGAAGCTGGGGTATCAGCTCCAGCCGGAGCCGACACAGGTGCCGAAGCCAGGGTATCGGTGCCGATCGGCACCGGTACTGAACTTTCCAAGAAGGAAGGATCGGCTCCGGACGGAGCCGATGTCGACTCTGGTGGAGTCGGAACCAAGGCCACAGACTTGGACACCGAAGTCTGGGTCTTGGATGGCTTAGAGGGCTTCCCGGAGCCGACCTTAGCCAGGGAGCTCTCAGGCTTGAGAAGACCCCTCAGGATTAATTTGTTTCTACGTTCCTGCAGGACTCTCTGGCTGAAAGAATGACAAATAGCACAGGAGTCCTGCAGGTGTAGGGGTCCCAGGCAATAAATACAAGAAGTGTGACCATCTGTCAGAGACATCTTCTGACAGCATGAGTCACACTTCTTAAAACCTGAGACCCTAGTGTCTTTTGACATGACTGAGTTTGGACACAAACACACACACACTCAGTCCTTAAATACACTAATTAAAACAAAAACACAGACACACCTAACAAAAATCCTGACAGGAAATTGTTTGGGAGGGTAAGGCCTAAGGCCTGACTAACAGAAAAATATGAAAGGAATCGAGAAACTAATGGGAATAGGGTCTAAGTGAATCGGTGAACTAACTAACTATAAAAGGAGGACAAATTTGAAACTGGGATAGCTAAATCTCTTGAAAAAGAGTAATGAAAATTCACTTACCATGAGCTGGTAAAAAAGGTGACCTCATGAGCGAAGCGGCAAACAAGATCTGGGTAATTACCGCCTTGCATCATGGGATATAGGGCTGCCTCGAGCCCATCCATCCAGCAAGAATGAAGGTGAGATTGACAACTTAACATGGGATGTTTTCTATTAAGGGATTGCTCTCCTTATGTGACAATATTGTATTCTTTTTAGCATGTTCTCTAAACACCAGCAATTAACATATGTAAGTTCAAGTTACATGCTTTGCATATCAGATAGAGACCTTAGGATGACGCACAGTTTATAATCATCCTCAAATTTGGTTAACTAGAGAGCCCTTTATATGATTTGGAGATCAGAGAAGTACATGTCTAATAGCAAATGTCCTGATACGGATCCCTGAGGGACTCAACTAATTACCTCTCTGAGGAAGCATCTGCGGCAATCGTTAAGAAGGGTACTACCGCTTACCAGCTAGTATACACAGTAGCAAGGACCACCCATTCCTTCTGACTAATATAACAGATGTTCACACTCATTTACAGATGTGCATTAAATTTCGCATAAACAAGAGTAAGGCTGCTTCGTTGCAAAAATATAAAATATGATGGTGTGTATAACAACTCTTCTACATTTTTTGATTTTATTTACTATCTGTGACATATAATCTTTTTGATAAATAAGTTAATACCTACATTCCTTTTTTTATTTTTTACATTCTGTCTTGTGGAAGAGTGAGGGGGGAATACTATGACTGCTGTAAAGAACATCAGAAACAATGAAAATATGCACACTTGATTGTCAGTAACACTGTACAAGAAGGTTTTCAAACTACTTGACTGTTTTTGAGCACTGTTTGACTTTGTTTCGCTTTGCATAATTTTGCTTGGCTGCTAACTTTAAGCTGATGGCTGAAGTTGGGAGAGGACTGTTTTATTTTAGTTTTAACAAATTGTTCATTAAGTGTTGAGTGAATATGAACAGAACTCAGCTAACTGAATTATATGCACACACACAAATTGTGTGTGTGTGTGTGTGTGTGTGTGTGTGTGTTAGTTTTAGTATACAACCCTTTACATAATTTCTGAATACTGATGTCTGCGAAGTTGCATCAGGCTTCAGTCTTATGGAGAATGTGAATGATTTGTGGCATAACTCTGAACTGGCCAGATTTTTTGCAGAACATTCAGATCTTTGACTCATATTTTTGGTCTGTTCCTCAGAAAATTTGTGGTTTTCTGGCAAATCACGGAGGAGTGAAGTCACTAATTAATGATATACATTTGCGTTTCTGACTTTATATACTTCAGAATCTGTTACTGTTGCAACCCATCCATCCAGCAAGAATGAAGGCGAGATTGACAACCTAACATGGGATGTTTTCTATTAAGGGATTGCTCTCCTTATGTGACAATATTGTATTCTTTTTAGCATGTTCTATGAACACCAGCAATTAACATATGTAAGTTCAAGTTACATGCTTTGCATATCAGATAGAGACCTTAGGATGATGCACAGTTTATAATCATCCTCAAATTTGGTTAACTAGAGAGCCCTTTATATGATTTGGAGATCAGAGAAGTACATGTCTAATAGCAAATGTCCTGATACGGATCCCTGAGGGACTCAACTAATCACCTCTCTGAGGAAGCATCTGCGGCAATCGTTAAGAAGGGTACTACCGCTTACCAGCTAGTATACACAGTAGCAAGGACCACCCATTCCTTCTGACTAATATAACAGATGTTCACACTCATTTACAGATGTGCATTAAATTTCGCATAAACAAGAGTAAGGCTGCTTCGTTGCAAAAATATAAAACATGATGGTGTGTATAACAACTCTTCTACATTTTTTGATTTTATTTACTATCTGTGACATATAATCTTTTTGATAAATAAGTTAATACCTACATTCCTTTTTTTTATTTTTTACATTCTGTCTTGTGGAAGAGTGAGGGGGGAATACTATGACTGCTGTAAAGAACATCAGAAACAATGAAAATATGCACACTTGATTGTCAGTAACACTGTACAAGAAGGTTTTCAAACTACTTGACTGTTTTTGAGCACCGTTTGACTGTTTCGCTTTGCATAATTTTGCTTGGCTGCTAACTTTAAGCTGATGGCTGAAGTTGGGAGAGGACTGTTTTATTTTAGTTTTAACAAATTGTTCATTAAGTGTTGAGTGAATATGAACAGAACTCAGCTAACTGAATTATATGCACACACACAAATTGTGTGTGTGTGTGTTAGTTTTAGTATACAACCCTTTACATAATTTCTGAATACTGATGTCTGCGAAGTTGCATCAGGCTTCAGTCTTATGGAGAATGTGAATGATTTGTGGCATAACTCTGAACTGGCCAGATTTTTTGCAGAACATTCAGATCTTTGACTCATATTTTTGGTCTGTTCCTCAGAAAATTTGTGGTTTTCTGGCAAATCACAGAGGAGTGAAATCACTAATTAATGATATACATTTGCGTTTCTGACTTTATATACTTCAGAATCTGTTACTGTTGCAACTATCTATTTTTCTAAGAGCAATATTTAAAATATATCCCTATTTGTGTGCCCTTGTCCCCCATTATTTTAAAATTTGTCCAGATTTCTTATGTTAAGAGGTTGAAAGATATGCTTTGTGGTCTGATTTGACAGTAGAGGAAGTTATAGTCGGTGAGGAACAAAGCTGCCCCATATGAGTAAGGACCAAATCTCATCACTTTTTTCCTCATCTGAGTTAATTGATTTTTTTTATTGTCTTTTATGTGTATTTACTGATATTCCATGGTACCGTCCTACACAACAACATATTATCTCATAATGACAGGGCGATTATTATCTGGATGCAGAAAGCTCCCATGTCTCCGAACAAGCACAATAATCTTCTTCTACCTAGCACATTTTACTGGTGGGACTAATGGTTCTATAAGTCCCAAAGGAAGCAGCAGATTCTCCATTGTGGATAGGAACCACTTTAGATCTTTGTCATAGCTTATGAGCAAACCCTGAAGTAGAAGAGAACATTGTATAGCACCAGTGAAACATCCTGGGATGTTATATGGGCCCACAGAACTACTGTTTTTCATTGTGCTCATCTCCTTCTTCATGAGGATATGATATAATGGTGGTTTCTCTCAAAGCCTAGTATAGTAGCATCTTTACCTGCTGCGGTTTCAAAGATAAAGCTGAATGGCTTTGTAGGAAATTTATGTCATCTGACTTGGAATTTAGTGCATCACTAGTTTCTATAACATTACAGTAATGAGTATTACATTCAAGCTTCCTTTCCTACTTATAGAATATCCATTTGCCATTTTAGCTAATAGGAGTCTTTGATTGTAAATATACCAAATGTATTAGTATACTTATGAATTTAAATCATAATGATGTTATATTTATAGATGGGTATGTGTATGATTTTAATGACTAATCCCTGAGTAGTACCCCAGTGCAGTGTGCACAATATCTAGCAATCTTGCCACATACAGCAATTTAATTTTGCCTTGTAGTTGCATTCAATCAGCTTAATCTGCTCCCAGCTACTCTCACTTTCAGTTTTGTATCAACAAGCTTGTCACGCAGGTGCTTGTGAACCAAGACTGCCTAAAACAGACAACGTTGTTGAGCTCTGAGGGGGAATCTAGTTAAAAGAATAATGTAACAGCTATATACGGGACAGATACTTATATTGGTAAAAACACACAAAGAAAATGTCCTTGACCTCAAAATTAAATAGTGTGACATTGCATAAATTTACTCTGGATGCACATGCCATACAGCTACCTAGAATTTTTTCACATAAGCCTGGCTTAGCACAAACACTATGCCAGTTTAATTTCTCCCAAGCATTTTGGGTTTCTAGTACCATGACAGGAATGGACCCCATTCATAAGTCAAAGTAAGTTTAAAGTTTATGAAACTAGTATTGTTTTAATGTTTGTTGTTAGCCAAAAGGGTTCTTAGCAGTACCCACCATGTGCCCAAAACTGACTCCTCCTGCATTTCATAGAGTGTTACATGTATTAGTAGCATATCTGAATACAACTCTAAATTCTTTTTTATGAGAACCATTGCTCCTACTACTATGGAAATTGTCAGAGTATCTTTCTTCCACATTGCCCTCATTTCTTCCTGCAAATCCTGGCATTTTATGATTTTGTCTCTCTCTGTACGTAAGGCACTGTAATCACTGGGTGTAGCAACTTCAATGATCAATGCTACTTTTGTCTTCTTTTCATGTACTATTGCTACATCTGCTTTTCACACATCTGTTTTTTGAACTGTTGGTAATGGGTGATCTCGTGTGATATAAACATCATAATTTTCTATAATACTTTGTGGCTCATGTTTCCAATTCTTCTCAGCTATTTCAGTGTTTTAATGTTTGCAAAATCCCCAGTGCAACAGCCTTGCTGCATGATTATGCTTTTCAGTATACAGGACCTCTGCAATTAATGTATCACATCCAGCAACAAGATCTGCAAATGTTTCCAGTTTACAAAACTGGCATTTGTTTATTGCTCTCACATGTTCAGTGGATGTTGTAAACCAGCTGGTATGTAATGCACTGTCCTGGGCTACCGATACTAAAACTTTTGTCTTTTGATTTAAATTCACCTCTCCTTAACCATTCCTGCATCAGATCCTGATTGACAGGTTGTTCCACATGTTTTCTGTACTTGCAACTATATATATATATATATATATATATATATATATATATATATATATATATATATATTTGCCTTTTCCACATTTCTTGCCCTCTCATCTGATCCTTCTCCTTATATTCTTTCTTTTGTTTTTTGGCACATTCAATTGCTGTCTGATTTTTGTCTACTTCTGGCTTGATTTCCATTCCCACTTAACACTGATATGCTTCTGCTAAACTAAGAAGGGAAGTCATCCTAAACTTTTTCTCTCATGTTTTAAAACTTTCACTATGTTTGGATCTTGTGAGGTCAGCAGATATGTGTGGAGTCCTACGTGCAATCAGTTTGGAGGAGACCCATACCTCCTTCACAATGAAGAATATATAATCTCGGTATACACTGATTTTTATATATCATTTGATAAGCTTGAAGCATTTTTCTAGTTTTTCTGTGTAACTGAAAAAATACATTTTGGGGCAATTAATCACCCAAAAAGTTACAAGAGGAAGAGCAAATTGGTTTATAGCTTGCACTTTGTTCCTAGATGCCAGGGTTTTCAGTACTAATTTTAGTCTTTTAAAAATATTCCCTACTGAATTTTGTTTGCATTAGTTCATGTTTTATTGCCAATCTTTCATCAACTCCTGAATATTTATGCACGCCCTCCTGCTGAGGTCCCTTTGTATCACATTTCTGTATTTTCTTGATGCTGCAGCTTTCCTACTTTAAATGTTGCTTTTGCACATTTATCAAGACTAAATGACATTTTTATATCAACTGAGAAAGCTTTGACCACTTACAGCTGTAAATCATCCACAAAAGAAAGATAAGTCTTTACACTTTGTTGTTTTCTGTGAGCCAATTTAACCATGACCTAATCAGTTAGACAGCTTAATGGGTTAATGATAAGACAAAACAGCAACGGTAACAGAGTCACCCTGGAATATCCCCCTTTGAATTTTTATCCCTGGGGTAATAATTTGTTCTTTATCATCACTTAGCTGCAAAGTGGTTTGCCACTGTTTCATTGTCACTGTAATGTAATTCATCAGTGTAGAGTGTATCTTGTACATATCTTGTACATATCTCTTATACTGCTCTAACTCAACCACCTAAACCTGGAACATCCATACCAACATACATACATACATACAGAACTTCCTTCCCTCCATCCCTTTACACTCCAATCACTCTCAGCACTCTCATTCCACCCCCACACATCAACCCACTCTCTCATTCTATCTACCTACAACTCTGCTCTCCCTTTTGCTAACATGCACTTTTCTCATTCCTTTCCAGCTCGTTCGATCCAACTGGCAAGCCCCATTCAACCAGGAAAAGCTCCATAAATCATCTCCCTCCAACCAGGACCCAAGACTTTACTACACACCCTAATCACTGCTGTACTAGTAGATCAGCAAGAACGCATGTAAGCTAGTGTTTCATTAACCTATAACTTAACTGTACAAACTATATTCTCACTGCCTTTTGTTAAAGCATTTCTGATTGCATGCAGACTTGCAGGGTCCCATTCCCCCACCGGTCCCTAACTGCATCATCTCTATCTTACTAGGTGGCAGCAAACACCCAATCCTCCCCTTATCTCCACGCACCTTTCCTCAACAGGCACATAGCCTATAGAACCCAGTGTCCATTGGATCCAACGGAACTTGACAGCACCTCTCCCTTATATATCTCCTGTAGCCAGCAACAGTTCCACAGCTTCTTATAGACTGTAACAGACCACACAGTAACTTTTAATTCAACCTGTAACCTCTGTTCCTTAGATGCTACCTCATCTCCCACATATAGCCACCATTAACTCTACTTGCTTTAATCTCAGCAAAAGCATTAGATCTTACTACAACTGTCCCCACATACCTTTGGCCAGCCATCACCTCCACTTAATATCAACATTCACTGACTGATTTCCACTCACCTCTGCTAGGGCTTTAACCCGCTTCGTTCACCCTGCAGGCTCAATCCGCTCCCTTACCCTGCCCTAATTCCCACCAGCCCCTACTACCCACACATTTATCTTAACCACACACCCCTTTCCCCTGTCCACCAAACACACTTCATTGCTCCCTCCACACACAATTTCTTTGCATACTATCCACCCTCCATCTGCAGTATGTCCACTTCCCCATACACTTCCCTATTCCTAATAACAATTCTTACCTCACTTAACTATCTCACTCAAATACCTTAGCCAAACCATACAGCCCCTACACACTCCATATCCACCATACAACCTACCTACACATCACCCTTCACCTCCATAACACCTGAACTCTACCCACTCAGCCCAACCTTATTTTTGAAACATAAGATACTGCCTATCCTTCCTACTCACTGCAGACCCCCACACCTACAATCCACGGACTCTTCCCCATTCCTACACTAATTTTCCACTATCACACTAAACAACCTTACACTTATCCTCCATAAAATCATTCTATCATTGTCCGGGGATATTCATCCTAACCCAGGACCCACACCCCCAGCTTCCACCCCCCCCCACACACACACACTAACAGCCTTAAATCTATATATCTTGCCACTTTCAAAGCCTTAGAAATAAAATCCCCAACCTCCATGCCTGGCTTCACCATAACCATCCTGACATAACCGCTATCTCAGAGACCTGGATTAAGCCCACCATAAAATACAGCAAAATTCTTCCACCTGGCTACCAAATTATTTGTAATGATAGACTTAATAAAAAAGAAGGAGGTGTAGCTATACTCTTCTCTTCCACCTATACCATATCTCCTTACACCAATCCTACCCCTAACTTTAGTAATGCTGAAATTACTACTGCTCTGCTAAAACTAAACAATCACAAATCCATATGTTTAGCTGCCCTATATATTGCCCCTGGTAACAACATCCCAATACTAGAAGATATCCTCTCCTGGTTTTCCTCCAACATAAAAAATGAAACCTACATCCTAGGTGACACCAACATAACTTGGGCCACAATAAATACACCAACTCCATCTCAATCAATCTCTTCAATTTTAGCCAACTTATAAAATCCCCTACCATGACCCAGCAAAGATGGATCCTCTGACACCACCATCGACTGGATCCTTACATTCCATCCCCACCTTATCTCAAACTCTGGAATCCTTCCAAACCCCCTCAGTGACCACCTTCCAGCCTTTGCTGCGCGTCACCACTGTTCTCTCCAACAGCAGCACCATTACATACACACACGCAATCTCTTCCATTTCAACCCTCAAACTTTCTCTGATTGTCTTAGACTTACTGACTTTTCCCCTCTAAGAACCCTGCCACTAGACAGTGCCATTACCTACTTCAATGAAACATTCATAAACACTCTCAACAACCATGCCTTTACTAGAACCAAACAAATCAGAGCTATTATCTCCCCCTGGCTGTCCAAGGAAACCAAATTTACCATGCTACAAAGAGATAAAACCTGGAAACTATATCAAAAAACTAAACTATCCAACCAACTACTCGGATTCAAACAACCTTGAAGCACCATAAAAAAAAAAGTATAACCAGAGACTGTAAAACATACTACCTCAAACAACAAACCAGCAACTTAACCAACCCCCAAAAGTTCTGGACCACAATCTCCTCCCTCCACCACCCTGGTAACAAAGAGAGCCCCTGCCCAAACCCAAACCTTACAGACCTGGACACTGCCACTCAATTTAACTCCTCCTTCATAGACTGCATAGCCAAACTGTTCTCCTCTTTTCTCCATCCCACCCCCCTTTCAACCTACAACTCATCCCCACACACACTATAAAAAAACTAATACTCCCAACTAAAACCCAGCCAGAATGCACCTGACAATCTCCCAACAACCTTCCTAAAACTATCTGCTGACAGCATAGCCCTTCCCATTTTCATCTTAATCAACAGATCCATACAAGAAGCATATGTCCCATCTATCTGGTGCCAAGCTTACATTATCCCACTAAACAACGGAAGAAACAACACTGACACCTCTAATTTCAGACCTATAGCTATCCTTTCCCTCCTTTCAAAAATCCTGAAGAAATATATTCATACTCCGCTCATGCCATATCTTACTCAAATCAATCTTCTTATCCCCGACTTAACATAGCTTCTGCCCTGGCCACAGTACTATGACTGCCCACCTATCCTTTCTCAAAACAATAAATAAAGCTTGCGACCCTGGTAAACTTGTATCTTCCCTATTCCTTGACCTATCCAAAGCTTTCAACACGTCTCCCACCCTCTACTCTTAACTGTCATCTCTCAACCTCTCCAGCACCTTCTTACCCTGGTTCTCTAGCTATCTCTCTGAATGTCAGCAAGCCGTTCAATAGAAAACTTCAACCTTCCCCTTTCAGCATACCCCCCCCCCCCACTGGGGTCCCACAAGTTTCTGTTCTAGTGTGAAGATAGGTGAAGGCTGCCAGCCTAGCCAGATAGAATTTTGTAGATAATTCTGTCATTTGTAAATATTAATGTAAGCCACAGGCTTGTTCTCTTAAATGTGAAAAGACTGCATTGGATATTGAACTGCAAAAATGTAACAGTGCACTCTGCTGTAAGAAAGCTAAGTCAAGCATTTTATTACCGTCTTTGATGTCCAAAATTCGGAGCCGATATGTCTAGAGGGAGGCATCCTGCCTATTGTTTTAAGACCAGAGTTAATGGCTAGAATTTGCATGTATAAATGTCCCTTATTGCTCTGATTTCTGACCAGGTGTAAAGAACGTAAATGTAGTTTCTGTTAGCCTGGGAACACCACAGAAGTGTGAAGAATTATGTCATGTAAAGTAGCTGTGTGTTATCAATTTAAAGAGAGAGAATCAGAGAGCTCAGAGCATTTGTCTTGAGGACAGCCAACATCACCAGCACTGTCTTGCTCTGTGTGTAAGTAGGATTTTAGAACTGTGTATTCTCTTAGAAATAGCTAGGAATTAGGAAGATTAAGCTAAGTGTTTTTCTGTGATGTCAGAACTTTTCTACGGTGTTATTTTAAGTATTTTTCTGTGATCTCTGAACTCTTGGCTGGCACTGTATAGTAAGAAGTATTGTCTTCTGTTTTTATTATTAAATATTTTTAAACCTTTCAACTGTGGCTGTTTTGTGTACAGATAATTTAAGCTCTAAGAGTGCATTGCATGTATATAGTGAGACTGTACCAAGTCACTCCGAATAAGTCTTAACCGTTATGTTGCACTTACCATTTGGATAATAATACTGCACAGTAATAATTGGACACCCTTTTAAGGGCCTTTGAGTAGCTGATAAATATTAGCTGGGTGGTGGCAGTGATTTTTCTTGTATAGTCTGGGTAAAAGGGGCACAGCTGGAGAACTTGTGCCAGCCTTCCCCAGGAGTGTCTGTGTGGTGGCATAAAGTCTTATCTCAAAGTGTGTGTGTGTCAGCTACTTGGGTAGGGACACAAAGCACTGGTTGGACAGAGAGGGTGCTGGAGGTTTTAACTTGCCCAGCTGGCTGAGATGTGGACCCTATAGCTGTGCCAGTGGGGAGTCTTATTGGGGACCTGGAGAGAGAGGGAGAAACCAGCCCCAGACTGACTGTGATCTCTGTGTGCTCTTGAGGGAAATTGTACTTTACTGTGTATGTATTTATTATCCTTTTCCCTATATGGACGCCCCTCACTGGTGTTAGTGGTGAGGATTGGGGCTCCTTGATTGCTGGGCCAGTGCAAGGACGTCACATCTAGGACCTTTGCTTTTCAATATATTTATTAACCATTTCCACCACACCATCCTGACTCATCAATAATCCAATATGCAGATGATTCAGCATTCATCTGCTCTGCTTACACCATCTCCAAGCTGCTTCTAAAAACTCAGTCTGCCTTCTCTAAAACAGAATCCTGGATGAAAAGTAACCACCTTGCCATTAATGCAAATAAAACTAAACTTATGATCTTCTCCCCCTCCAGAAGCTCCACAATTGACAAAAACTCCTTCTCAATACTCAGTAGTGAAAACATCCCAATCAAAATTCTATCGAATACCAAACGCCTTGGCTTCATCATTGATGACCATCTTAAAATTTTACACCCATATTCTATCCACCATTAAAAAATAAAAAAACACCAAAAACCTAGGACTCCTATACAAGCACAACTGGTACCTCTCCCCCGCCACCAGTAAAACCTTGCTTCCTCCTACCTTCTCCCCTCTCTTATATATGGCACCCTCCCTATTAAACAACCTCCAACTAGATCTATAATCCAAATTCGAGTCATGCTATAATAAAATAAGCAAATTTGCCACCAATTCAAAAAACTCCTCCCACCATTGCCACACACTCTATACTCTACAGTGGCTCAAACTTCCTAATTACCTGACCTTGCTTAGACTTACTAACACCCACAAACTCATTAGCTGCACTTCTCTCTCTTCTGCAATAAGTCCCTACATCCCCAACTGCTCACTCCGATCAGAAAATCAAAACCTCCTACAGAGCTACAAACCCTCCTGATCCCCTGGCCACCTCCTACTTTCCTGCTCCATCTCTAAACTAAGGAACTCTCTCCCTCGCATTACCCCGAAGACACCAAATTCAAATCTCTCTTGTTCTCCTGTCTTACAACTAAGTGAATCTGTCCACCCACTCCCCTACTTAAATTCCACCTCCAAGCATCAACCACTCCACCCTCTGCAAAAAACAGTTTCTTCAACCTCTCCACAATTCTGTAATAGGGACAGTTATTTACTGCACGCTGTCCTCGCTCTCAAAAAAAAAAAAAAAAAGTAATATATATTCACAAGTATTTCTCATTTGTCTGTATCAAAAATGTGTTAACCCACATTCTTTTATTGTATAATACTATTTATTTCCATGTCAGTTACTATATTGTATGCTATATTTTTCTCTAAAATGATTGTTTTATATTCATATTCTTTCTCTGTAACTGTTTTTGGAACTTTGTTTCACATTGTTCTCTGTGACTGTTTTTGGAGCTTTTCTCCCCGGACCTCCACTGAAAGCGGGCTGCTCGTTCCATGAACTTCCCCGGTTATCAAACTGAAATAAATAAATAATAAAATAAATATATTGTATTACCCTTTTGTCCTAGTGCCATGATTGAGTTTTCTTCTATATAACTATAAACTCTGTTGGCATCAATTCTAGCATATAATTTATACATCATCAGAAGGCAAGTTATTGGACTATAGTTTTTGGGATAGCTTGCAGGTTCACTCTGAAGGAGTATCATTTCACATTCTGCAGATCACGCTCTCATTTCCTTCTGTTTTTCATCACATGCTGCCACAAGCAGTGATACAACTAGTTCCTCTTTCCAAGGAGATGAAGGGGTATATATATATATATATATATATATATATATATATATATATATATATATATATATATATATATATATATATATATATATATATATATATGTGTATGTGTATATATATATATATATATATATATATATATATATATATATATATATATATATATATAGAGAGAGAGAGAGAGAGAGAAGAACATGTTTGGAGGGCACTTCTGGGTCTGTCTTTCCTAATCCTGTTTGTGTTGGTGCCCAAATTCAAAATGTCACTTCACATCCTGTAATCTCATCTTCCTCTTTCAAGTTTCCTGGTAGCACAAGACTTAAAATATGCTTATCATCACATTCCAATTCACCCAGACCTCAAGCTTTTGTCAAGGTTGTGTGTGCCTGGATCACATTGTCTGTTCTCTGCCTTACCCTTTGGACTGTCCACTGCACCAAGAGTGTTCAAGAAGTGTCTGGCTCCAAGTATGCCTCATTGCTGGCTACAGGCTATTCATGTTTTTCCATATTTAGATGACTTGTTTATCTTTGCAGAATTTTTTTCAAAATATCAGGGTTCTCTCTCTTGGCTAAGAGATTTCTTGTGCAAGCTGGGATTCCAAGAAACATCCACAATTGACTTCTTCCCAGAGGATCGTGTTCCTGGGATGTCAACTAGCACCTCAGTTCAAAAAGCTTTTCTTTCCTCAGGGAAAAACATTGATCTTTATCTAGATATATGTCTAAGAGTTTCCTCTCCAACTTCATTCACTGAGAGGGAATTCCTCAGAATTTTGGGTCTCATGTCATCTGTTACTCCCAAGTTACCCCTGACATGACTCCACATGAGAAAAATACAGTGGTATCTGGAATCTCTTTGTTCCCACCATCAACACCCTTCATCTTTTAGATCTTAGTACTGAAGTTTGTACAAAGAAAATTGTTTTGGGAAAGATAATAGGTATACTTAAATTCATGTCTCCCCTTCTCCATCCCTGCTCCATAGATGCTTTGGACTTTGCTTGGGGAGCAGTTTCAGGAGGGGAAAAAAGTGCAGGAGGTGTGGGACACCAAGGACAGATGCAAGCACATAAATATCAAGAAGATACATGCCCTGATCAAGGCACTCAAATCTCTCAACCTCTTCAAGTGGTTAAAGACAATACCACAGTCATGTGGTTCATCAACAAGCAAGGGGTATCCAGGCCATACCCCTTTGCAGACTAGTCATGTTAGCTTGAGATACAGCTTCACAGCAAAATCTCACTCTACAGTTCTCTCTTGTTATATAAATGCCCAAGGCCAGCTACCACAACCTTTCTCACTATCTGCATCTACTAACAAAAGACTTTTGGAGTTTGATACACCACAATCAAGGGCGCCCGCAGGCAGGTGCAAGGGGGTGCACTTGCACCCCCCTGGAATCGGCTAGATAATTACAAAAAAAGTTTTTTTTTTTTTTTTTTTTTTTTACGTACGTTCTCCTTTAAGAAGAAAGAAGTCCGAATAGTCCAGTCGCAGGCGTGCTGACATCATCGCTGTCAGTTAGAGGTTTGTGAGCAGGAACTCACACAGGCGGGACCTGAAACAAACGGAAGATGGGAGCGGGACCTGATGACCGGACACTTAGCAAGCGGCAGCGGGACCTGAAACGAACGGAAGGAAGATGGGACACTTTCAGGTAGAGAGAGGTGTGTGTGTGTGTGTGTGTGTGTGTGTGTGTGTGTGTGTGTAAAACGCCCCAGGTGTACATGGTTGTGGGTAGTGAATAAGGCTTGAACCCTGTACCTTAGGCCCAAGTGGCAAGAGCCTGAATTCCCTACCCACCACCATTTGTAAAAATGTTGCAGGATTTTCCCTCATACTTTTTCTGTTCCTCATAAAATCTGTGGTTTCTGCATTTGTGTCCTTGTTGCCCGACAGCTACATGTTCTCTGGCTTTATTCTTGGCTGTCTGGAGTGTTTCTCCCTGGGCCTCTGCTAAAACTTAGCTTTTTTTTTTTTTTCAAAGTCAGACTTTCCTGGTTAACAAAAGTTAAAAAAATGGACACACTTGTCAGACTTCATATTCTTCAGAAAGTGCATGGTAACAAAAGCTTTTATTCTAGCAATTTTCTAAGTGTACAAGATGGATATTTGAAATGTATCCCTGTGTTTGGGACTGTATCCCCCCCCCCCAATTATTGGCTTCGTCCAGGTTTTGTGCTAGGGTTGAGAGTTATGGTAAGAACTGAATTCACTGAATATGTTTGGGGCTGTATTCACCCAGTATTGGCTTTGTTTAGGTAGTGTTTGGGACTGTATTCCCCCCATTATTGGCTTCATCCAGGTTTTGTGCTAGGGTTGAGAGTTATGGTAAGAACTGAATTCACTGAATATGTTTGAGGGCTGTATTCACCCAGTACTGGCTTTGTTCAGGTATTTATTGGCTTCATCCAGGTTTTTTGCTAATGTTGAGAGCTATGGTAAGAACTGATTTCACTGAATATGTCTGGGGGCTATATTCTCCCATTACTGGCTTTGTCCAGGTGTTATTTGCTAAGAGGTTGAGAGCTATGGTGAGAACTGAATTCACTGAATGTTTGGTGGTTGTAGTAGTCACCCATTATTGGCTTTGTTCAGGTCTTTTGTGCTAAGAGGCTGACAGCTGTGCTATGGTGAGAACTGAATTCACTAAATGGTAGCTATTTAAGTTTCAGTCTTCCTCTTTCACAAAACAGTTGATTTGGGGTAGTGGTATGTTGCTCTGACTGTTTTGCACGGGGTCCCCTGGGTTCAAGACGTGGCAGTGAAATGTATGGTGGTAACGCAGCATTTTATTCTAGCAACTTTCAAACATTATACAAGCAATGTTTAAAATGTGTCCCTGGTTTTTGGCCTTTTGTCCCCCCCCCCAATAAATTTTGGCTTTTTCCAGATTTCTTGTGCTGAAAAGTTCAGAGATACAGCTGAGTGTCGAGTAGATTTTACAAGGAGCTGAGAGCTGCAGGGGAGCAAAAGTTTAGTGCTGCTTGTGTTTAGTCTGCTTGCATTGTTAATAGCACAACAGATAGTGTACTTGCTTTAGATGCTGAAGGCTGTGGGTTCTACTCCCACAGTAGGTAAATGCATTGCTGATGCTGTATTGTGTTGTAAAGGGGGTGGATGCTGCAGTCTTTTTGGCAAAGATACCTAGTAACTATGAACCTGTTAACAGTTTGCTATCCATTCCCTATTGCGGTATTACTAGCTTTTCATTTTTTTATTGCATGCAACAAAAGCAATTTATTCTTCAAGGGTAACAGGCACTTTATTTGTAGATTAAACAATGACATATAAAGTGTTTGCTAGCAGCAACCTCTTTATTAGTTACAAATTTTTTCAATGTGGAGTTTACTACTTCAGAGATTGTGTATATTTTTACTGATACTGGTGGACTTGAGTAGACTTTTATGATGGAAATGTTCTGAATTGGGCAGTTTTGTCATTGGTGGATGCTTTTTGTTTCATTGTTTACTGGAAAAATGTTCAAAACAATAAATTTTAAATGCCCTCTAACAACTGTACTGTATTGTACAAGGAATATAATGTAATACAGTCAGGAAGGTGTATCAAAGAGCACGTGTATGTTATGTTCGAGGGGCCTATGATTTTGTAGACAGCCCAGAGTTAATATTTGCCATTGGCAAAATGTATTTTCTCTGAAAGTGGGTTTCAGTGCTGTTTCAATGCATGCGAGTTTCAAGAGCAGAGAAGTTTTAATGTTGGTCTATTTTCATTGTGAGACTGCATTGCTTTAACAGATATGTATTAGGGTTTGTGCTGTAAAATGCAAAATAAAACTTTCAAATGAAATCCTAAATCATCGCAGAAGTAAAGCAGTATGCACATTAGTGTTTATGATAAATGGGGCAAAATAACCAAGGAATGGGACATTGGAATGGCTGCAGGGGGGAGGCTCCATTTGACCATGATTTTGTGAGGGGGG
Source organism: Protopterus annectens (assembly GCF_019279795.1). Lineage (NCBI taxonomy): Eukaryota > Metazoa > Chordata > Ceratodontiformes > Protopteridae > Protopterus > Protopterus annectens. Next base: position 460,073,589 of record NC_056750.1, read on the forward strand.
GTAGCAAGCTCAGACAGCCCTGGTTGAACTATACCTCTCAGTTGTCCACATCTTTGCAGAATGAATAGATATTTGCTGCTTATTTTTGGTTTGTTCCTCAAATTTGTGATTTTCTAGCAAATCATTTAGGAATGAAGCCATTAAATGACGGACATTGAGTTTCAGATGCCATAACCTTCAGAAAAATGCATGCTAATGCAAGACTGTCTTTACGTTTATACAAGAGCAATTTTAGTAGTGTTTGTATGTTCCCCAATATATTTGGCCTTGTTCAGATTTCCTGCATTAAGAGGTTGAGAGGTACGTGCAAATCACTTTGTAGATTAGGAATATCCAAACATCTCAAATGTCCCCAATTCTGGCTCAAAATGTTGCTCTCCCCTAAATCCCTCCTCCAAAATGGCAATTTTGGAAGAAAATGTGGAGGGTTTACAATTATATATAACTGTAATGATCACTTATAGATTACCTTTATTTCAGAAATGCATGTGGATGCTCTTATTTTGTTAGCTGCTTCAAGTTAACTGTTAATATTAAAAAGGTGTCCCTTTTTTGACAGGTATTTTTGCATCACATTTTGGTCCGTTTTTCATAAAATTGTGGTTTTCTGACAAATTAGTGGCAAGTCATTAAAGATTGAAGTTAGAAAATAATGGCAGACATTTGAGTTTCAGATTTCATACCCTTCAGAAAATTTGTACTAATGCAAGATCTACCTGTTCTATTTAAGTTATAAGAGCAATATTTAAAAATTGGCCTTATTTTTGGGCTTGTGTCGCACTTCTAGTTCTATGTATGGCTTTGTCCAGATTTCTTGCTCTGAAGTTGAGAGGTATGAGTGTCAGATCCATCACTGTCAGCCAGAGACATTTCAAATTGTGACATACTTATTGCACCCCACCCCCCATTGTAGTGGCTCTGGATGTGTCCATGGAAGGCAAGGAGCAGTTATGCAGTGTAAGTGTGCAGAGTATTCCCCCATCCAAAGTAGATCACAAATACGACCGTGGCTTTTCATCTGTCCTTGATTTTGCAAAATGTTCTGGTTTTCTACCAGATTTTTGTACTGTTGATTTATGCTTCTTATTCTGGAACTGTATGCTGTCACAGTGGCCTGGTTGCTCTGTTTAAGTAGCCATGGTTTAATGAACATCAGGTAAGCTTGTCGGAGATTCTAAGATGCAAGTAAGCTTTAGTAAGCTTGTCGGATATTGTAAGATGCAAGTAAGCTTTAGTAAGTATATTGTTAAAGAATTACCAGCATTGAAAGCCTTTTCGTTGTTGCCATGCAGAGAATATTTACATGACTAGATAATGTATAAGCCTTGGGTATTAAAATGCATATGACAGTTTTATTTATTTTATTTGCAGTTGGTTTGCCAGGATAGTCCATTGGGCCAAATGAACCCGTTTTCAATGGAGTCCTGGGGAGAAAAGCTCCAAAACTAAGTAGGTTATTAATAGATATACAAATTATACAATTACACAGAAGTTAATCATACAAGAAATAACAATTTGCAAATAATACAACTAGAGCGAGTACAATCTAGTGATGAAATTAATAGGTAATACAGACTAAAGGGAAATTTAGCACAAAAGCACTGAGAAATAACAACATATTTGGAAGCATTTCATGACAATATTGAGGAATAACATATTAGGAAGCAATGCACAAAAGTACTGAGAAGCGATAATGTATTAGGGAAGCAATACTTGGGAAGTGCGGCCTAGTATATTCTTTCTGATTATTGTAGGAATAATAATATGTATGAGTTAGGGTGGGTAATTAGGAAAGTTGCAGGAGGAAACAGAGGAAGAAAGAAGATGGAGTTTGCAAGTGTTAGTTATGTGGGGTGGGAGCAAGAGCATTCCCACTGGGATACTAGATGTGAGTGAAGAGATCTTTTAAATATAAAATGGTTGGGGGTGGTGCGAATGGAAGGTGGTAGGGAGTTCCAAAGGCATGCAAGGCCATAAGACAGAAGATTTTTGCCTGGGGGACTAGTTGGTTTATATACTTCTAATAGATTTTGATTGTTGGACCTTAATACTCTAGCAGGAAGGTGCATTTTAAAGGCTGATGAAAGGGAGGGACAAAGGGAGGGGTTGAAAATGAGCTTATGTGCAAGATTTAGTTGAGTATATGTGAGACAACTGGGTAGCTCTAGCCATTTTTAGTTTTTGGAGAGAGGAACAGTGATGGGTGGAGGACTTGTGGTTGGTAGCGAACTTGGCAATTTTGTTGTAGCAAGAGGAAAGTTGTGTTTTTAGAGAAGTCTGTAGATTAGTTAGGAGTGGAGCTCCATAGAGAAGGGAGGGGATAAGAAATGAGGTAGAGGGTGATTTTGGTAGCAGGTGTAAGGTAATGATTTTGTCGGTAAAGCATACCTAGTTTTTGATGGTTTTTCTTGATATTTAACTGTAGGTGGGAGTTGAATTTGAGCTGGTTATCAATTTGGACCCCAAGTAACTTGGTCTCGGACACCAGTTCCAGGGGTAGATTATTTTGTCTAGAGATGTGGAATGTGTTTATATTGAAAGACGTTGCCTTAGAGGGGGTGAATAACATTAATTTGGTTTTAGAGGCATTGAGTGCTAGGTGATTCCTTTTCATCCATTGCTCAGTTGTTGTAAAAGCATCTTGAGTCAGTTTTAGGAGTGAGGGGATAGAGGTGGCAGCGCAGATAATAGCAGAATCATCGGCATATTGGATGATGTCTGAGAATGGGATAGAGTTGTGGAAATCATTTATAAATATATTGAAGAGAAGGGGACTCAGTATAGAGCCCTGGGGTACCCCAGTAGGAGTATTTAGAAATGAGGAGGTGGCCTTTTCCATTTGACTGCTTGAGATCTGTTAGATAAGTAGCTGGAGAACCAGTTCAAGGAGGAGGGAGATAGGTTAAGTTTAGAAAGTTTAGTTAGTAGCAGGCTGTGAGAGAGTGTCAAAGGCCTTAGAGAGGTCGAGTAGTAGGGTAGAAACAATTTGGCCAGAGTCGCGGGCTTTATTTACAGTTTCAAGGAAGGAGAGGAGGGCAGTCATAGTGCTATGATGTGGTCTGAATCCATGTGTGGGAGTTAGTAGGTGATTATCTAAGAGATGTGGAAGGAGTTGTAGTTGGATACACTTTTCTAGGAGTTTAGAGATGGGGGACAGAATAGCGATGGGGCGGAAATTAGTAACATTGTTGTTGTTGCCACCTTTTATGTAGAGGTATGATAAAGGCCCTTTTCCAGACTTGGGGTACTATACATTCTTGGATAGAGCAGTTGATTAAAATGCTAATAGGGTAAGCGATTAATTCAGCAGCTTTGCTAAGAAAGTAAGAAGGGATGTTATCAGGAACATTGGTGCATGGCTTCAGTTTCATAAGGAATTTCTTTATAGTAGAAGTGGGTATAGGTTTAAATGAGAAAAAAGGAGTGTGAAGAGGGAGAATTAGGGGCAGATGAAGCTGATGAAGTAGTAGGAGTAGGAGGAGTGGAGGGATGGGAGTTAGTAGATGGGAATGAGGAAGTAGTAGCAGAGTGGGGTAGAGAGATGGTTGGGGATGGTAAGGGAGTTTTGGAGAATGTAGTGGTGTTAGAGAAAGATGACGTTAATTTGGAAATGGATTCAATGAAGAGAGTTAAATTGGGTAGCCAAGTCTTGGTCAGGAGCGTTTGGGTCTGGGGTAGGGGTATCTGGTTTGCTGGGGTTAAGTAGAGTAGAGATACCTTTCCAAAATTTCTCAGGGTTCGATTTTATTATTTTGAAGTGTGGAAAAGTAGTTTTGTCGGTCGAAGATTATGAGCTTTTTTACCTTATTTCAAAGTATTTTATATTCATTGTAATAAAAGGACAGGATTACAGCATTTTCAGAAGCTCATTACATTTTATTGCAGACCAGTGTCTTATAGCAGTGTCTGTGTGTTAGTACACTTGTAGTTGGGTCAGGGTGGCTTTAATGGTATATGGTAAATAAGCATTGCTACCTTACTTAAAAGCCAAGCCCTGCAACAACTAGCTCCACACTGAAGTCAAAACACAATAGCTCTGGTGGGTAAATGTACTCTGTAGTAAATCAAAAAAGGCAAATGTTTAAAATAACTACAGTTTATGTGCAAACACAATAGGTAGTGATGAAACAATGCTCTGCTAAAAATGCTTTAATGCTCCACATTGCTGAGCTGCAGATCAGTTATCACTGGCTACCACGATTTCACCCACTTCAGCTCAAGCACGGTGCCGTTCAGTGCAACCTTCCCAGAACTAATTTGTCTGACCAGAATTATTTGGTGTGTATATAAGAGGGAGGTAGCATACCCCTCAGCTGTCCAGATTTTTGCCCCATATTCCTCCTAAAAAGGATTGAAGTTGCTAAATGAGACATTTCAGTTTTAGATGTCATGTCATTTAGAAAAATGCATACCAACACAAATCCTGTTACTCTTGTAATTTTCTAAGTTTCTGAGAGCCATATTTATAATCTGTCCCTATTTATTTTAGGCTTTGTCCAGATTTCTTGCACTAAGGTTGAGGCCTTGAGGGGTGTGGTATGTTTGTGAGAAAGTGAAATGGCCCACGTTAGAGTTAACAGGTGGAATTTTCAAGTGCATTTTCAAGGAACTGTGAGTTTTAAGGGAAGCTAAGTTCACTGCTGCTCATGCCAAGTCTATTTACAATGTGCAACTGTTTTGTTTAGCAAATGGTATCTCTATTGTGGTATAAAGTTTTAAAGCTATGTTAGTAGCACCACAAGTAGAATACTTGCATCTTGATGTAAAGGCTTGAGGTTCTATTCCTACAGCATATACATTTGTATGCTGCAGTCCTCAGGATGTCCTCCTTTGGATGAGATGCCTAATAACTATGAACCTGTTTTTCAGCTTGTCATCCATTTTCTATTGCAATATACCAGCTTACCATTTTTTTAATTTAACATAGGCAATTTATTCTTTGACAGCAACAGGCACTGAATTTGTAGATGAAACACTGAAATATACAGTTGTTTTCTAGCAACAACATCTTCATTAGTTTCAGATATCTTTAATGTGGAATTATTCAGATTACTTTTACTTCAGCAGAGTCACTCAAACAAGTGCTGCTGTATAATACAAGGGATATAATTCAATTATATATTATAATTAATACAATCAGGTAAATCAAATAACTTTTGCATGGCCCTAACGGTGTGCAAGGAGCCTATTGCTTGAAAACAGTTCAAAGGTAAATAACCTGCCACTGGCCAGATGCATTTTCTTTGAATGTGGGTTTCAATGCTGTTTCATTGAATGTGAGTTTCAAAAGTAGAGAAGCTTTAATGCCAAGTCTGTTTTTATTGTAAGACCTTTGTTTAGGTTTAGTAAATGTCTCAGTGTTTGGGCTATAATGTTTGAAATAAAAGTTGTAAATTAAATCCAACTGCCTGTAATCATTGTAGAACTAAAGCATAAAACAGTATGCACACAGATTTGAACAGTGTCTACAGTAAATGGGGAGAAATAGCCAAGTAATGGGCACTGGAATGGCTGTGTGGGTGGGGCTTGAGGTGGGTGGACTTGGGCGGGGCTGTGTTGGCAGGGGGCGGGGTGAGATATGTGGGTGGGGCTCTGGGTTTGCACCCCCCTGCAAAAAATCCTGCGGGCTCCCTTGACCACAATCTACAACTTCTTGAATTACCAGCCTAGATTCTTACTCATAATAGGCACATGGTGTTAGAGGATGTGCATCATGTACTAAAGGAGGCAAGAAAACCTTTCCTTGACATGCAAAAGAATTTTTTTAGTTGGTACCTACAGAATAACCATGGCTTTGTCATGGGTCTGTCTGTGGTTGCATCACTGGTACTCATATTTTTGTGTAGGTCACTACACTCTAGCCTTCATACTGCTTTGTCAAAGTACATCTTGCGGGCTCTTCAGTATGTCTGAACATAGATTTTTGTATTTTTGCCAAAGTTTTCTTAATAAAACAGCTTTTGATAGTGGTCTTTCACCATAGATCAGTTATTCCTTCAAAGAATCCTAGGTTTCTGGAATAAAGGTTAACCACATCTCCATCAGAAATGGCACTTTTGGCATGTTCCATGTTTTAAACATGGAAAGGAGGCTCAGTAAAGAAATGAAATGCCTCTCAATGTAAAGAACATTCCCCTCACTAAGCATGATTATACACCCCCCCCCCCCAAGTAAGCCCTTTCAACCTTTTTATGTTTCCGATACTCAATCCTCCCTATTGCAATCAGATTGTTTCAGAGAGGGGGTTCTGAAAGTAATCCAGAGTGGGTGTAATACTGCAAGTGGAATCCCCCCCTTTCTAGTGGATTCCCCCTTGTCCAGGGAAATGGATTCCTTGGTTTCTTCCCATTATACACACAATGCTGTCTCAAGGAGTCATAGAACCTGTATTTTTCAATCTCCCAAGCAAAGGTTATTATTATTATTATTATTCAGTAATTTTTCTAGTTCTCAAACCAGAAGGATACTGGAGACCAATGCTAGAACTTTTGGATCTACACATTTTTGTTTGGACTTTGAAGTTCACGATGTTATCACTCCAGTATCTTGTACCATTAATCTCTCTACTAGCTTTATTGGTAAAACCAGATCTAAAACATGCTTATCATTCTTATTGTCAAACATTTCAGTCATTTCTTAAGATTTGTTGTGCTTAGCTTACACTATCACTTCTCTGTCTTACCCATTTGGACTATCCACTGCACCAAGGGTAGACACAACATGCCTAGCTGTAGTCATAACATATTACACACATCAAGACATTCCCATTTTTCCATATTTGGATGATAGTCTGCAAAGCTGACATATTTTTCCAACTGTCAAGAAGCTCAAGCAACTGATGAGGGACTTCTACTCAAGCAGGGTTTTTAAAATTAACTTGCAGTAGTCTTCATTCATACCTTCCCACTGGATGACTCCTGGGATGTTTGCTGGACTCTGTCTTAGGAAGACTTTTTCAATAGTTCTTTCTGTGTTTTTGCAGTCAGACTCAAGCATCTGTAAAGGTGTTTCCTCAGTCTTTAAGAAACATGACATTGTTGGCTTTTGCCAGACTGCACAGAAGGAAAATACAGTGTTACCTCAAGATCAGTTTGGATTCTAAATGTATGCCACTAGACTTCTCAGATTCTGTTCTTAGCTTTGTACAGAGAGAGAGAGAGACTGAATGGTGGGCAAACCAGATAGCTTGCAATGCAGGTCTTCTGTTCTCCCTTCCAGTCTACCCTCTTAATCACTAAGGAGGCTTCAGACATGGTGTGGGGAGTGGTTTCAAAAGGGGTAAAAACGAAAGCTCAGTGGTAGCATATAATCACACTTATTAGGCAGATGTTGGCAGTAATCAATGCTTTGAGTGTCTTGAATCATCTCTAGTCCCCATACCTCTGCGAGTGTGGTATATAAACAAATAGAAGGATACCAGATTTTACTCCGTTTGCAGACTAGCTATTACAGCCTGGGAGGTAGAAATTCTGCTCAATATGAGTCTTCTGGCTTCATACTTTCTGCCAGAGCAAAACCTTATTGCACATAAGCTCTGCAGGATCAGGGCAGACCATACAAATGGCAACTTCATTCAGGGGTCTTCCGAGAGTTAATCCAACTGTGGTGAATACCAAGCAAGAAATTCTGTCCCAGGCCACCTCATAGACAAGCTTGGAATATGGATTTATTCTTATTCCCATAGATGGAAAGGTTCCTGCATGCTGTTCCACCCTTTCCAATGATAACCAGGGTTCTTTTAAAGATTCAGAAGTCTCCATAAATTGTGGTGGTGACTCCCTTTTGGCCAAGGCAACTGATGTCTTTTTCATCCATTCCTTAGCCATTGGGTTTCAGATGCAACCTCAGATCAAACCTCAGCCACTTCTCAGACTTTGCATCCATAGCTCATGCTCTTCTCCTTACCCATAATCCTCTCATAAATCCAGATTACCTGGGATCTCATGTGCTACTTCCAGTGACCAGGCATGTTTTTTTTTTGCGGTTCAAGCTTTGGGAGATAAGTTGAATTTTTGATCTTTAGAATTACCCTTTTCTTCAGGGTCTTTATCTCTCTTGTTTTCCTCCGACCTCCACTATTAAAAAAAATATATGAATATATTATTGTTATTGTTGTTCCCTCTAGGCCTTGCATCCTTTCTTTTCTCCCTTTTCCTATTACTAGTTTCTATTATTGTTGGTGCCATTATTGGTATTTTCTTTACCAGTTTCATTGGGAATTTCTTGGTACCATTGCTGGTAGACTGCCTGTTTCTTTTCTTGTCTGTTTTCAGGATTGGAATTGGCTTCCTTGCATAAGGTCAGACAAGTGTTCACATTTTAAAAAATGCTTATTGTGTGTGCACAAAATACCTAACTCTGATGCCCACTCAGAATGTGTTTACTGTCTTTGGATGCTCATCTGAAGGTCAAGTGTAAAATTTGTTCTTGCTACAGAGCCTTGACTGAATGCAGGGATAAACTGATACTTTTGGGACTGCTACCTTCTTACTAAGTATCTGCAGCTTCCCCCTCTGCAAATTAACCAGTGTAAAAATAGCAGGGGAAGAAAAGGGACCACTCTGAGAGAATGTCCAAAGGAAAAAAGAAAGCCTAAAGCGTAAAGAAAGTGCTCCCCTGCTCTCTCTGCAGAGTCATGGGGAAGTCTTGGATTTTTCTAGCCAGAGGGCTTTGGTTCCTAATGGAGTGGTTCTGGTCTCTCCATTGACATCTGTGTTTGAGGAAGTGGAGGGAGTTCTCTACATGCCTGGAGACGGGACATCCTTAACCCCCACAGGTCCTCTCCCTCCACGGCTGTCTTGCATTCTGAGTCTACTCATTCTAACCAATCTGGGCAGATGTTGCATTTAAGCCTTGAGACAGTCCTTTTGCAGGATTCTTCCCACACGTTCATGTTCTCCTCAGACCGCCCATATGATGATGTTCCCTGGAAGTGTAAGTGCAATTAGAGGCACATATATTCCCCCAGGAGTCTTGAACAGAGGACACAGACTTTGATGAAGGGGATACGTTCCCAAGGTCAAAACTTGAGGATGTCTCATTCAGAGAAATTCTCCAGGTAACTGCTTGGCTTCTCCACTTCCTGTGATGTCTAGACAGTATAGGCTTTCGTTCCAAATAGTACATATCCTTACTGCTTCCCAAAATAATTCTTCTAGTAAGATATACAAAAGCAGATGGAAAAAAATTTCTAATTTGGCAATGAAAGGCACCTAGATGTTTTTCAGCACCCATTCCAGTGGTGTTAGCTTTTAGAGTCTTCATTTTCCATACTGGGACAAGTTACTCTGTTACCAAGGTACAACTGATTGCAATCTCTAATATTCATTATGGTAAGGATCATTTATTGTTGTCCACCCTTAAACTATACAAAGCCTTTCTTAAAGCTGACAGCCAACTTATCCTATGTACATTTGCAGACTAGGATATACTTGCTGTCAAATGCTGATTCCAAGCTAGCATTCGTGATGCACAATCTACATACAGCAAGGCCATATCATCCACATTTAATGCATGCTAATTATATTGGGTCTCTTTCTGTAGCATCACTACTTATAACTATTTTATGCTTTTAGTAAGTCCGATCAAAAATGGCAGTTGCTTACCATCTATAACCTTGCATTCTCCCTTTGTTGAAAGTAAAAATGTGCAGCTTATTTCTCTGGTGCAAGTTCATGGGATAGACTGAGAATTCTATTCTCTAAAACCGCCTTCCTGTTACACATAAAAGGAGCAGCAGATGTATTTATTTATTTTATATTTGAGTGTAGTTATATGATATATTGCAGGGAATAGTTGCTGAATACGTAGATCACATGTCAAGAACATTGGCTTGGTATCGGGATTTACCTTCAAATATAGCATTGCCTGCAAACATGAGTAGATGGATAAGTTGGCTTCCCAATATTATAATTCCAGTTATGGTCAAGCTTCTTTGGTCACACAGCAGATGCAGGCTTGCTATCAGCATTTATAAGTATGGCTTTCATTAAATTTAAGCAACATTTGCGCCTGCTGCGTGACCAAAGAAGTCTGTCCATGATTAGAATTGTAATATTGGGAAGCCCACTTATCTTATGTAGATGTGCAGACAAGGAAATACTTGTTGGCAAATGCCAATACCAAGCCAGCATTCATGAGGTGAGATCTACATATAGCAAAGCCATCTCATCCACATTCCATGCAAGCTAGATATATTGGGGCTGTTTGTAATCAGCACTTGTCAGAAGTGCGTAGTTCTAACCAGACCATGTTATATTTCTTATTTCTTAATTGGCATTCATTTCCAGGGTGTAAAATAGTCATAATACACGCTAAGTGTAATTTTAAAATTATGACTGCTTTTTATAGCTTTTCTCCCTGGTCCTTCTTTGATAGTATGTTTGTTTATGCCAGTCAGACTTTCCCAGTACACAAATAGAAATAATAAAATAAAGATAGAATACAAGAAATGTAGACATAACTTATTAATACTTATAATTGTAGTGTTACAGAAATATCAGTATATGGATTGAACAAAAGGAATGCTAAGTAGGCCAGTAGAGGAACAGATGTATAAGCCAGTCCGGATATAAAATACAAGCTATTATTCCAGAATTAAAATATAAGGTCAGCTGTTAATATAATTTGTTTGTTGATAACATATGGTTATCCCGGACTACTGTGACATATAATTAATACAATGAAGTTTTATGCAAGACTAGAAACTATTTGAAATGTGTACAGATTTAACTACTTTTAGTAACAGAATATGAAGAGGAAGGAAGGTCAAAAGGTAAAAGGTGGTAAAAAAAAAAATTGAAGAGGCATAAAGGAACAGGCCTAACTAAGGGATGGAAAAAGTATGTGTCTGCCAGGCTCACCTTGCTGCAGTCCTTGAACAAAACTTTTTAAAGTGGGATTTTTTTTGGTGGCAAAAATTTTTGTTTATAGCACACCCCCGTTTTTTTTGCTATGCTGAGAGAAACTTCTCAATGCAGTTACCATTCATGTAGGGGGGTGGCATGCTACTGATTAAAGGGGGTCTTCCAGTTGATTGGTTTCTCATGGTAGGTATTGTGCCATGAGATGCAGTCCTAGGCAGTTTGCATTTTCCCAAACATCCAGGGCTATGTAGTGAAGTCAGTAAGAGTGAGAAGCCTCCTGTTTTTTATGTAGCACATAACTCTGTTATTGTCTGTCTTTCCCAGTAGTTAGATGCCATACCGTTGTACAACAATGAACAAGTTCCTTATTACTTTTGGCATATGATGGTCAAAGACATAACTGTCCACATGCATTACCAAATCTTTGATCACTATGTGTACTTTTAGGGTCATATTACCAATGTGGTAGTTTGCAGTGTTAGCCATCTTCTCAAAGGATAGTATTATGCATTGGTTGGCATGGACTTTTTAAGCATATCTCGTACACTGCTTATTGGTCATTGTCATGCATTCTTAGAGGGCATTTGTGTCATTGTGGAATTTTATGATTGTGACTACTTTGCAATTATCTCCAAACTTAGTCATCCATGTGCTCTATTGGTTGGCACTGGCTTCAGAGAACTAGATGCCAGAAAGGAGCATCCACATCACCAAATCTTGATGCTGTCCACTAGTGGGTGCCCTTTTTGTTGAAGTGCATTCCCCTGTACTAATTTATTGGGCCATAACTTTGGTCTAACTTGCTTATCCACTGGATACTATAGGGATTTAGATTTGGACAGTCCAAAAGCACCAAATATTTTGTCAGGATAATGTCAAGAACAGTGTGGCTAAAACAGTCTCCTGACTGAAAGATACTCTAGTTAACAATAACAAATAACCATTATGTTCTAATTATTATTTACTGGTCAGGTCACTCCAAATGTTTTCTCTGTACTGATCATGGGCATCAAGGGTCTATATTAGAACATTGAACGTTCAAAATTTCGAGTGTTCTAATATCGACCCATTTTCAGCGAACACTGAAAATATCAAAGAAACCGAAAACCAAATTTTTTCCTAGGGAAAGAATTCGGTTGTCCGTTTCTGTTGCTTCGGTATTTTCAGAGCTGTGGTGGAAAGTTACGGAATGGGTTCAGGTGAGTGTGCGATTGTGTGGACGTGAGGGTTAGGGTGCGGGTGAGGTGACTGTGTGATAGTGACGGACCATAGGGTTAGGATTTGGGTTAAGGTAAGTGGATAGTTAGTGGCGTATGTATAGTTTAGTGTACGGTTAGGTGTAAGAGCTTAGGTGTATGTGTGTGGATTGCTGTTTGTTTGGTGTGCTTGTGTTGTGTGTATGTGTTTTGGAACAGCAATTTTTTTCCGTAGGAAAACATCTGCTGTTCTGTATGTTTGATGTTTTAAATTTTCGATTACTAGGGTTTGATATTAGAACACTTGAAATTTTGAAAGTTCGGTGTTCTAATATAGACCCAGCATCAAGCTTATTTATTTATTTATTTTTTTAATTTCAGTCTGCCAGTAAAACGTGGCAAGAATGTGGTTTTATAACCATATGAATATAAACTTAGATTACATATTGCATGCTTACTTAGGCACATGCATAGGAAAATATGGGGAAATATACAAACTACATTTGCCTCAGCTTTCAAATGGTAATCAGTGTAAATCCACTCCAGTCAAAAATTCTGGAAAGGAGTGAAAGCTCCAAACAATTTACCACAATGGAGGAAATAAAAAAAATAAATAAATTCTGTTGAAAGGAATCAGTATTATACAAACCGTTACTGTGTAATTCTGAAGGGTGTCGGCTAATGGGAAAATACATTCAGTACAGTAGCAAGATTTAGTTTCAAAGCTGACATTTTTTATTGAAAAGTTGTAAGATTTTATTCTTCTAAAATATTAGGACACTCAAATCAAGGGGTTTGTTTGCAAAATCCAACTGTCCAAAGCAATGTTGTCCTGTCAAATGAGGAAAATGTCTGATTATAGAGGTATGTCTGTTATGAGTTCATGCCCGAATAAGCAACACTAGTGCAAACCATATGAAAAATAATTACCAGTGAATGGAAAAAAAAACATGTAGCAACAAGCATGAAACAAAAACAAACAAAAGAAAATACATGTGGCTAGGGTGCGATAATCATTCCACAAAGTTTTACAAAAAAACAAGCACATAGTGAAGAAGATGTAATTTCACTGCTGCAAAGGTTGCAGATCTCAGTATGACAAGATAGCATCTCTGGCTGAGGATAAGCCAGTCATTCAAGTAATTCAATAGCCTACGGGTGGGGGAAGGAAAATACAAAAGTACAAACTGTAAACTATTAGCACTTCCTATAATAACCCACCCCCACTGAAGTTTGTGAAATCTGACCTGCAATATGCTAACAAGCTTCTCTAAAAACCCTGCAAGTGAGACTTCAACAGTAGTAAAATGTAAATAAAGTCATCAAGCAAGAAACTGATTTTAGAAGCAGAAGAGTACCCCTTTAATAGAAGAAAAGGCCAACTCAGTATTGAGCAACTCATACAAATAAGCCAGAATCAAAGGAACATCCAGAGTAAGTGGATCCAGGTTACAAGAGAGAGAGACCAAACAGAAAACCTCTTCCAGTTGGATAAGTAAGGTTTCCTAGACTCCTGCAGGACCCTCAGCATGTCCTTAGTAAAAAGGTATCTATTTTACATTAAGAAGGTGCGGTCTGCACTTCTGTGGGAGGAGAGGGGTAGATTCTGCCATTCTGAGCTGGGAGCTTCTGGTTAAAGGCTTATTGTGCCTGCTTATCTGAACTGTTTCTTTCTGAAATTGGTACACCTTGTTTGCTATAGCATAGACTAAATTCAGACCTGCTGAATCTAGCTTTGGTTGTATAACGTGAGCACTAATCCAGACCATCTTCTTTTGGAGAAGGTTCCCCTGCACGCAAGTGGCAGGAGTGTGCAGTTAGAACTTGTCTGATTGAAGACTGCTAGAACGAGGCTCTGTTTTTAGTTTTTTATTGGTTAATTGGTTTAAATCAGTTTGCTCATTTGCTACTGTTGCATAAAGTGTATTTTTTTTTATATATATCACCGCTTAGCTAGGGTTAAACTATTCTCGGCACAATAAAGACTGCTGTTTAAATTTTCCCTTAAAACTAGCCAGCTTTTTAGTTTTAGCACTCAAATCTGTTTCTTTAAGCTCAGTGCTTGTTCAGAACTTGTTGTAAGCACTAAATAAGCTACAAATTACTACAGCACTCAACTTTCCTTACTTGTCTAGAGGAAAACCATTTTTAGTACTTAATAAATGAGCACCTATCCAGGCATGTGTAAGGGTCAGCTCCCGATGTTTTCTCTTGTCTACCTGATGAATCTTGGCATCTTGGGGCAATGCAGCAATTGCCTCATGTACACAGACAACCCTCTCCTCCTACCACCCAACACTACAACCTGTGAGAGATGCACTTATATAGCCAAACTGGAAGAAAAGCTCTTCTCACCCAAGACTGGACTAGACAGTCAAGAGGATAAGGTAAACACTTGCACCACACCACACTCATCACATAGCCCCACAAAACCTACACCACCAAAACAGACACATAGAAACACAAAACACACACCTACATTCGCGGAGGCTCTCAATAAAAATCTGCTTAAGCAACAGAGACCTCCAAAGCAGAAACGCAAGCAACCTCCACCCCCCAACACAACCCAAATGACACATAGCCCAGAAACTCAGTGTGCCACTCAACCACAGCCCATAAGGCATAACAACATACCCAACACTCTAGTCATAGGTGACTCTATAATCAGGCACACTGATTTTCCACTCACCAGGCTAAACAAGGAGAAAGTTACTGTCAGCTGCCTGTCAGGTGTCAGGATCCCCCACATAATGAACACACTCAGGCCACTCCACAACAAGTACAAATATGACTCTGTTATTGTGCATGTTGGTGTGAATGACCTGAGATGTACCTCCCTGGACTATATGAAAAGAGACATGGAGGAGCTCTCCGATCTTGTAGCCCAGGCAGGTATGACCCTAGCCCTGAGTAGCATCCTGCCATCACTAGAATGATACCACAGTACAAGGACAAAATGATTGGCTTCAACAATTGGCTAAGCTTCTGGTGTCATTCTAAGGGAATCCAGTATCTGTCTGCCTGGGATGACATGATCAACAGAGCACGATGCTTTGCCATAGATGGCCTGCACCTGTCGCCCTTGGGATTCCAGATACTGGCTAAGGCTCTTGCCACCTCTATAGTGCCTTTTGTAGGCAAGGTTCAAATGACAAATTCATCACCATAACAAATACAAGCAAGCAAAATCTTAGGTTAATGCTACTCAGTGCTAGAAGTCTAAACCTCAAAATGCATTTACTTGAGGCACTCCTTAAAATGTAGAACATTGACATCTGTGCAGTGACAGAGACCTGGATCAAGGCTCCAGAGAGCACCCCTGCATTACCGGGCTATAATTCATACCACACCTTTCAGTCACCTAATCTAGACCGAAACACTAAAGGTGGAGGCATGTCCATATTCATTAAGTATATCCACACCTCCAGGCTAGTTGCTCAGCATAATGCATCTGAGATCATCCAAGTGCAACTAACTCTGGGCAAGAACGCTATCCCCCACCATGCCCTAGGATTCCCACTACTTATTTCTTGATACACAGGAAAATATTAGGGTACAACCCAACACCCTCATAATGGGTGATTTCAACTATCCCACTATTAACTGGGAAAACTACTCATGTACCAACTATTTTGCTCATTTTCTGGAATTCATAAATTCCAGCGTCTTGGATCAACTTATCCACACACCCACCAGGGGCAGCAATATCCTAGACCTGGTCATTACCAACATGGGTGGCTGGTGTTCCACACCAGAGTTCAATTCCTCATTGGTCAGATCCGACCACAAGCTAATCACCCTAGGCATTCACCCCCCCCCCCTTAGGGAAACCACCATAAAAAATTTCTCCAAAGCCAACTTTACGCTTCTTATGACAGCAGTGACAAACTTCATGACACCCAGGCAGACGGGCAATAGAGATATGACTGATGAATCCTACACAAATGCACTTTATAAGCACTTACACGAGTGCATGTATCATGCTATCCCCAACAGAACCAAGATGCTATCCTCCAAAAAAAGGAAGTCAATCTGGTGGTACCCTGCCATAAACAAACTGTACAACAGAAGAAAGAAACTGTTGCAAAAAAGAGTAAAATCCCATGATTGGAGGAACTCCCTGGTCAGCCTCAGTAAGAAGCTGAGATTCCTCATAAAATCCTCCAAAGCTAGTTACGAAAACAAAATTGCCACTGATTTTAAAGACAACCACAAAGCATTCTATAGCTATGTCAAGAATCTCAGTGGTAGCACTTAGATCTGCTCTGAGTTACAGCACAATGGCACTAAATATACAGAACCAACTGATATTGCCAACATCCTGGCAGATAGGTTCAGTGCTAACTTTACCCCTCTCTCACCCCCTAAAGGTCCCATCTCTATACCGGAAGAATAGAAAGTTCCTGTAATCACTGCTGCAGAGGTAAAAACCGCACTCTCCAAAGCCAAGAATACAGCATCCATGGGACCTGACAACATCCCAGGCCGTGTTCTACACAAACTACAGAATGAACTGGCACCTCACCTAAGCGCAATATTCAATCATACCCTCACCTCAGGCTTTGTGCCCACTGAATAGTGCACAGAGACTGTTATCCCACTCCTCAAAGGGAGAGCTACCACGGACCCCGGGAACTACTGCCCCATTAACCTAACGAGCCTGGTCTGCAAGGCCATGGAAAGTATCATCATGGAACTTATAAACAAAGACATTGGTAATGTCCAAACTCTGGACTCCACCCAGTTTGGGTTTGTAAAAGGCAGATCATATCTCCTAAACCTGACAGACTTCTTTGAAGCAGTCACCAAAGCTGTAGACGAGGGTAAGGTGGTTCACACAGCCTATCTAGATGTAGCCAAAGCTTTTGACACCAGCCCCCACTCTGGAATATAGATAAATCCACTAAACTAGGTATAAATCCCTATGTCATAAGATGGGTTGCCAACTGGCTCACTGACGGAACCCATACTGCGAAAGTAGCAGACTCCAAATCCGACTTCAGACCAGTGACAAGTGGAGTACCACAAGTTTCAATCCTGGGTCCTCTCCTGTTTGTATCTAGTTTTCTGAAGTACAGGCTAACACAAAAAGTCTTTGGTTAACGTAGTTCACAGATAACTGCAAACTAGGATCCATAATCGGAACTCCTAATGATGTGGACATCCTACAAAAGGGGCTCACTGAGACAGATGCCTGGTGTCAAAGCCATGGCCTCAAGCTCAGTGCCAAAAAGTGCATTGTCATCCTCTTTGGTAAAAGCTCTGTACCCATGAGCTACCACATAGGTGGTAGTCTACTTAACACTGAAGGTGTGATAAGAGACCTTGGGGCACAGATGGACAGTAGTCTCTTCTTTGATAATCACATTGCCACAGTAGTCAGGAAATCCTTCTACGTGGCACACCTCATCACAAAAGGTTTCTCATCTAGGAAAAAAGAGGTCATTGTTCCCCCTCTACTCGTCACTCATTAGACCCATTATAGAGTACAACACCCTTTTTGGTATGTACTTCACAAGACATCTACAACAACTGGAAAGGCCACAGAAATACCTCACAAAGAGGATTACTGGCCTCAAACACATGCCCTACACAGACTGTCTAAAAAAACTCCAGCTTTACTCCGTCGCATATTGCCTACTCAGAGGCAATCAACATGCAAAGCTATATCAAACCCAGAGCTGTTGGACATGCTCCACTTAAAAAATAAATGTCAGGAACCAGAAGGCGAGGCAAAAAAAGGTATTAGTGTACCACACTTTATTCAACACTTTCATCCAAAGACTTCGTCAGAATACACAAATTTCATCTAAATCAGTCAGTTAAATAGTCACACCAATAAAATAATTAATTAATCAATCAATTTAAAGACATATTGGTTTAAAACCCATAATAAATAAACCCATACGCTAATACCTTTTTTGCCTCGCCTTCTGGTTCCTGACATTTGGTTTTTCTTCGTTTTTCTGGTTGGTTTGCATCTTTTTGTTCGTGGTTTTCATTTTTGGGTGCATTCGAGATGGCGGAGGTTGTCAATGATCCATTATTGGAACTTTCTGTTCATTCTACTCTTACGGACAAAGACAAAGATCATAATTCTGGACTGTTTCAGGTACTTTTAACCATCATGGTTGACATTCAGAAATCTTTAAAAGTACTTTCGTCTAAAATCAGCCAAGCTGATCTTTTTACCTCTTCATCTAATTCTGATAGTGAAGAGGTTACCATTATTGATTTAGAGAAAGAAGAAGTGCCTTCCTTTGGATCCAGTGGTGGTAAAAACAAATGGACTGTGAAACCGGCACTTAATATTACTGGCTCCCATGGAAACATCAAAACTATTTTAGACACTAAATTTGACCCTTTTTCAAGAGCTGACTACCGGGCTACCAGGGTCAGAACAGAAGAATTTAACACTAAGTGTGAATTATTAGGGAAATTATTAAAGAAATCCAGGTCTTTAGATTTGGAAAACTGTTACTTTGAGCGATGTTTGGAATTAGAGATTGTACCGAAAGGACTTCGATTTTTTAAATGCCCTAATGGGGTTAATGTCGAAGACTGTTTCTTTAAAACCTTAACATCTTTTTTCAACAAAGCAGGGTTAGAACTAATCAAACTGCTAATTGAGAATAATAAAAATAAAATGGTCCACGTTACGGAAGAGATCTTAAAAGTGGATCAAGAAGTAACTAGTTTATTGGCAGATTTTGGGTCAGATGACTCTTATGAACAGCTGTTTGTTGAGGTAGAACAACATGTTAACGAAGTGGTGACTCGCAAGCATTCTAAACTATTGCGCGATGTCGCCTCTTATGAAAATAATACTGCTTACACTAATTTTGAACCTAATAGAAAACGTAATTTCGGTGATAACCATGAAAATAATAACAAGGTTAAGATAAATTTTAACAGGACATTTTTTAATGACCGTTTTAAATCTGGTGGGCCAGAAGCATCTGGCATTGATAAAAGACTTTCCTATGTGGGTTCTGTAAACAAACCGAACCCTTCTCAGAAGGAGATTGCAGTTAATAGTGAAACACGTCATGAAGGTCTTGTTTCTGCTAACCAAAGTGGAAATTTACATCATTCCACAAGCGGTGCTACTGACTGTGATTCTAAACCTTTTTTAGTGAAGATAGGAAACAATGTAAAAAGAACTGTAACTACAAGAAGCAAGATGGTGAGCAGTTCGAATTCATCGGGAGACGAGATCTAGAGACTTTAAATTCAGGTTTCAGTGAAAGTTTTAATGTTGTGAATTTGTCTGATACTGTGTTAACTGAGACCAAGCTCCGTATCTTAGGGTACGGGTTGAATTTTGTTCCTACTAGGAAAGCTGAATTCAGTAAAACTGTTGTTGATATCAAAAAGTATAATTTAAATCTTCATTTTTTGATGAATAGTGTATCTTGTTCTAACAAAATGTTTTTTAAACCTTCCACCTACACATCCACTTTAAATAATACTATCAGGATTTTTGAAGAAATGTGCTCACAAGATTTGGCGGTCACTTTAGGAAAAAACAGGAGATGGTTTGATAATTTGACAAATGAAGAACGTAAGGCATTTAATCTACTTAGAAAGAAAACCAACCTCCGTTTTATGAAAAGTGACAAAGGGGGCAATATCATTGTAATGAATACATCTAAATACAAAGAAAGTATGATACATATTTTAAGTAATACTGAAGAATATGAGATAATTCATTTATTTGATATTAACCACAGTTATAGGTATATTTATTATTTTTTATATGATGCATTAATGTCTGGTGATATGGATTTTCAAATGTACGATTTCTGTGTTGTTGAAAAAACAAAAATTGGGGTGCTTTTTGGCAAAAATTCATAAAGACTTGTTTAATCCGCCTTTCAGACAGATAGTTTCTTCACCACATTCTATTACTGAAGGTATAGCCTTACTGGTAGATGCTTTACTTAACCCTTTAGTGCAGGACTTACCTTCCTATTTAAGGGATTCATGGGAAATTCTCAACAAGTTGAGAATATTCTCAGAATCTTTTGATTTTAATAATTTAGAATTTACCATGTTTTCTGTTGACGTTGTTTCTTTATTTACTTGCATCCCTCATGAAGGGGGGCTTGAAGCTGTTCACAGTTATTTGACAACCCATTCTAAAATGAAAACAGGGAATATTTCTTTAGTTTGTGATTTAATTGATATTATCCTGAATATTTTTTTTTATATTTGACAATACCTACTACAAACAAAAGAGGGGGGTAGGCATGGGATCCGCGGCTGCTCCATCATACGCCAACATGGTTATGGCTCGATGGGAGACTGATTTTTTGGTTAAAATAAAAGAAAAATACAACATTTTGTTTTATAGTAGATTTGTAGATGATCTTTTTTTCATTATACAGGGTAATTATGATATATTAGATGCTTTTATGGTCAATCTTAATAACTCATCAGATTTCTTGAAATTTGTTCTTAGTGAAGAGAAACTTCCAGTTAATTTTTTTAGATGTTACTCTCTGAAATTTATTTGTCTGATTATCCCACCAAAGTACAGTTTATAGAAAAAAGACCTTTACTAATGGTTATTTGCATTTTAAAAGTAACCATCCCAAGTAGGTAAAGAAAAATATACCTAAAGGACAGTTTATTAGAGCTTGTCGTATGACTACTAGGAACAATGATTTCATAAAGGAATTTGAATTAATTAAATCTATGTTTGTTAATAGGGGTTATGACCCCATTTTTTTGAATGATCTTAGTAGGGAGATATTGAATAAATGAGACTCTCTTTATCTTGCAATTTTAAGGACGACTTTTAAAAATTTTGTAGGAAATAAGGATAGGGTTGTTAATGGTAGAAATTCCTTTGACGTAGTTTGTTCTTTAGATATGACGGTTGATTATTATAATATTAAAAATATTTTGGAGAAGAATTGGTGTATATTAAAAGGTAATGCTGATTTATTTAAGAGTTTAAATGATCGACCAAAATGTGTTTTTAAAAACTGTTTCAATTTTAAAGGGTTATTGAAAACTGCTGACCAAAAATCTAATAGACCTTTGACGAATAAAAGGGGTATGTTTTGTTGTGCTAAATGTAATCATTGTAGATTTATTTCTGAGGGGCCTTATATCATGTTTGAACATCTTAACACTACCTTTGAAGTTCCCGGTTTTGTTAACTGTTCCACTAAAGGGGTAATATATATTGGTATGTGTAGCGGTTGTCCAGCATTTTACATCGGGATGACTACCCGGACATTAAGGGATTGTATAAGGGAACATAATTACAGTATCAAAACTAAGGATTGTAAGAATGCACTTTTTCGTCACACCCTAGAGTGTGAAAAATATAAAAAAATTCTTTTTTCTATTTTAGAAGTTTGCAACACAGACATCAGGGGTGGGGATTTCAAGAATTTTTTAGAGCAAAGGGAGACTTTATGGCAAATTAGACTTTTTTCCGATAAAAAATCCGGACTAAATGAAGCTATTAATATTGTGTTTTTTAAGATATAGGAAGTTAAAGTTAAATAAGGACCTGGACTTCCAGGCATATTTTGATTAGCATGAATTTTCCTTGTTCTTTATTTATACATTCATATATGTATTCATTATTTTTTTCTGCTTTTTTCTTTTTATGGGTTTTAAACCAATATGTCTTTAAATTGATTGATTAATTAATTATTTTATTGGTGTGACTATTTAACTGACTGACTTAGATGAAATTTGTGTATTCTGACAAAGTCTTTGGATGAAAGTGTTGAATAAAGTGTGGTACGCTAATACTTTTTTTGCCTCGCCTTCTGGTTCCTGACATTTGGTTTTTCTTTGTTTTTCTGGTTGGTTTGCATCTTTTTGTTCGTGATGCTCCTCTTAAAGAAATCCCAATCCCTCCAAGCTACACGCTCTAGGGACGTAAACCTTGTCACCACAATAAACAGAACATGCTGGAGGGATAGATTCCTGTCCCAGAGACTTCCCATAGTCTGGAACAAACTACCTATCTATATCAAACAAAGCTCCTCATTAACACTCTTCAAGAAAAATCTTGATGACTGGATGGGAAATAGGAAATTCACCCCGAGGATCACCTCTGGAGCTCTGCTCGACAGGGGCACAGGAAAATAGTTTTCTTGGGTGGCGAAAGCCAGGGTACCTTTTTGGCTAGGCTTATATAGGCCCAATAGCCTAGTACCTACCTATGAGGAATCAAAATTCTATCACCCACAGTGTCAGTTAATAGTGGACAGGTGGGGATGGATAACAGATCCCTTGTCTTGTGTGAGTAGGTCCACCCTGTGAGGTAACTTCTGATGATTACCCTTGGCCAGATGTAGCAGAAGAGGGAACCAATGCTGTCACGGCCAAAAGGTAGTCACCAACAAGATTTTGGGAGCGCACTGTTGAATTTTGCACAGGACGTTCAGAATGAAAGGAAGGGGAAGGAATGCATAAAGAAACATCCCCTTCCAAGAAACAGAAAGGGCATCCAT
Organism: Protopterus annectens; assembly: GCF_019279795.1. Lineage (NCBI taxonomy): Eukaryota > Metazoa > Chordata > Ceratodontiformes > Protopteridae > Protopterus > Protopterus annectens. The sequence goes on from NC_056750.1 coordinate 460,096,134, forward strand.
CTTCAACACTAGAGGGCCTGGGACTCTGGCACAAAACCGATTAAATTGTCTATTCAGAGGGGAGGCAAAGAGATCTACTTGAGGAGTACCCCACTGGTGGACAATGTCCAGAAAGAAATCCCTAAAGCATCCATTCATGGGACTGAGTTAAGGACCTGCTCAGATTGTCTGCCACTATGTTCTGACCTGAAAATATGTACACTGCCTGAAGAGTCACTTGATACTAGACAGCAAGATCCCAAACAAGGAGAGCTAACCTGCAAAGGAGGCAAGATCTTGTTCCACCCTCTTTGTTTATATACCACATCACTGTGGTATTGTCTGTGAATACCTTAAAAGGCCCTGGAGCGAAGAGTGTGAAAAGTCTGAAGAGCCAGCTGAAGAGCTCTCATCTCTTTGACACTGATGTGCTCCTTCTGCTGATGAGGTGACCATATTCCCTGTACCTTTAAGGAGAGAAACGTCTCCCCCCCCCCAATCCTACATCTGAGGCATCTGTGAAGACTTCCTGAGAGGGAAGAGGAAGATGATTAGGAAGCCCTGGGTTTAGCGACAGCTGCTGAATCCACCAATGAAGTTCCTTCTTTAGACAAGGTAGCAGATAAACTACAAATTCTAGGGGATGTGCATGTTAAAACTAAACTGACTTCAGATACTAATGAAACTTTCTCATGTAGAGTTTAGCCAGAGGACGCATAGGAATGGTGGATGCCATGAAACCCAGAGCTCTCAGAAACTCCCTGGCTGTAACAGATGCCAGAGGAAGAAGAGTTTGAAAAAAGGAAATGAGAGTTAACGCCTTTGAAGGAGGCAGGGATACCAACATAAGCACCATTTGAATCCTGCAACCCAGAAAGACTTAGTCCAGAGAAGGGTTCAGAGAAAACTTTGTGAAGTTTATTGTGAACCCCAGGCTTTGAAGAAGAGAAATTACAAATTGAAGATTTAGTAACAGGATCTCTGGAGAGGAGGCCTGAATCAGAAGATCATCCAAGTAAGGAAATACTTGGATCCCTTGAAGTCCGCAAAAAGCAGCAACAGGAGCGAGCCATGTGGTGAATACCCTTGAGGCAGTAAAAAGGTCAAAGGGCAAAGTAGAGAAGTGAAAATGCCAGGAAGCAACACAGAGACATAAAAACCTTCCTGAAAAGAGGATGGATGGGAATATGAAGATAAGCATCCTTGAGATCCAGAGATGCCATACAGACCTGAGGGAATAAAAGAGGAAACAAGGCCTAAAGGGACAAAATTTGAAAGGTGGGTATCTTCAGAAAGTTGTTTAGATGAGAAACATCTAGAACTGGTGTCCAAGAACCCTCTTTTCTGGGCACCTCTGAGAAAAAGGGGAGTTGTTCCCAAGAAAGCTGAAGAATGCCCATAAAAGGAGGACAGGATTTCCACACCATGAAGTACCCCTGATGAATGATGGGTAGAGCCCAAGAATCCTGAGTAACCTGAAGCCAGATAGGATGAGAAAGGGAAAGATGAAGAGAATGAGGAATTTGGTTGGGAAGAGATGGATAGACACACAGCACCTATTTTATTAGAAATGGATGACTTCTGAATACCTAAAGTCTGAGTAGCCTTAGTAGGGGGATCTTATCAGGTTTTTTGGGAGCAGGAGGAGGAGAATCAAGAGCTTTCGAGGCATTAGAAAAAGCATCCAACAAAGCAGCCAGAACAGGAGGAAATAGCAGAAGGTTAAGAGGATTCCATCTGCAGCAACTCATACCTTTTATGAATATCAGAAACCTAAACACAATTCCATTTAAAAAATTCCATCATCCTTGTGATTGTATCCCCAAAGGAAATTTCTTCAAAGGGAGTATCAGGACTATTAGATTTCTCTTCTTCTGACCCATAGTGCAAAGGAGAGGGAAGTTGGGAAGAATAAGCAAGGGATTATTCATCAGAATCCATCTCTTCCTCAGAGGGATCCTGTTCCCTGGATCGTTTAAGTGGAGAAGAGGACCAAGAAGAAGTAGGAACAGAAACCCCTTGAGGAGGTTTTAAGGCCATCAAAGCATTAAACAGCCCCAGAGTAAAGGCCTGCCACTCACTCTGTGGATCCCTAGGAGCAGGAGAAACATGTTTAGTTTTTTTGTTTCTTCATTAAAGGAATGTCCACCCTAAAGAATTGAGAAGGCTCTGAACTAGGCCTGCGTTCAATAACCATAGTAGGAACTTCTTCCCTAACTAAAATCTGCAGAACTCCCCTAGGCCTCTCAAAAATGATCAATAGTGGTTCCCCCTGAATGTGCAAAACAGATGCCTGCACAGCCTCATCAGATATGTTACCAGCCAGATCCTCAATAGCCTGTAACCCAGTTGCAGCAGAAGAATCTGACAACAAGGTTAGGCAAGCCTCCGAGTTCTCACTGATCTTGGGAGAAACACTCGATGGAGGCTGGACAGTGGAAGATTCAGGTCTTAACTTTTTCACCTTCTTCTTCATTAACAGCTGACCCTCTGGGTGGGAAGTTCCTTCCATTGTATCTTTAGTGAGAAGCTTAAGGCACTGGTTCTCAAGATACAAAGAAAGGGAAGAAAGCCCACAATGAAGGGTTTTAGGAACAAAAGCCTGACAAACTGGACAGGTCATATGGTTGTGAGAAACTCCTAGGCAAAAAAGCCACTTATCATGGCGGTCTTTATTGGGAATCTGTCTCCAGCTCTGGCATTTACCCTTCCTGAATGTCATTAACCCCCCAGAGCAGCAAAAAGCAAGAAAAAAACAGAACCCCTACGGGTATTTATCTGCAATGCTCGATGCCAGCAAGAGGGCGTAGGCTATCAACTGGAGAATGAAATAGTGCATTCAAACTGGTGGAAAACAACATAGGTGTTCAGACCAATGTTCTGGAGATGCATTTGGACTGGGGGAAAACAAGTTCTGAGGATGGTACATCCAGATGTCACTTTTATGTCTTACGCAATGCGAGGATCATACGTGTGACGTCTGGCGTACCATAAAATGTTTGTATGCTTTGGTATACTGGCCGACGTTGGGCTGTGATGGCAGGGAAAACCCCATATGTAAGGAATACTGCAACAGTGAATGTAAAGACATCTACAGAACCATTAGCTAGTCTTTACCAGCAGACCTTTGTTATAAACTGTCTGCTGGCACAGGCAATTAATTAGGAATTGACTGAACTGTGAATCTCAAGGCATCTGTATGGGTAAAACTGACTAACAGGTAAGTGAAAATAAAATGAAATATGATACATTGAATAGAACACATGCAAATCCATTCTAGTAATATCAATATCTTCAGTATAAAGTCAAACAGAAATCATATTTGTATAATACATGAAAAATCACTGAAATGTTTTAATTTATAATTGATTGTTTAGTTATGTCACTGTATAATTTGTATTGTTAATAAGCTGGTTTAAAACTGAGTAGCAAAGGAACAGCAATAACTATTAACTGGTTTATGAATGATTGCTCATTTGTTGAGTTGGAGACAGCTTGGAAGGAGAATGTAAAACTAAAAAAGGGGGTTGGGAGATACAGGGGACTTGTTCCTGCAAAGTGTTTTTTTTTTTAATATCTGTTGAATATTTGCATGAATTCCCAGTTAATTTGAGTGCATATGTTTAGTGTTTACATATGCAAGAGTTTGGGAACTTCATACTGAAATGTACAAGCCTTTGCATCTAGAATGTGTTGATTTTGCTATAACACAGAAGAGTACAATGTAACCAAGGAACTGTAGAAACCACAGAAGTTGGATCTGATTTTATTCCATAACACAATAAAATCTTCAGGTTAAGCACTTTCTTCCCACTTAATAGGGGACTTCATCAGAACAAAATTACTGTGGTGGTGGTGCTGCGGTAGCGTTGTCGCCTCACAGTTAGACGTTGCCCGTTCGATTCTCAGTTAGAGCGTCTTCTGTGTGGCGACATGCGAGAATGGGCATTCCTTCGTTGAAGGTTGTGCGTTAGGCCTGGCAAGCCAGCACGTCAAAATCTACTGCCAATCATTAGCGAACCGGAGTTCCACTGTGGCGACCCCTAACCGGGAAAAGCCGAAAGAAACAGAGCAAAATTAACTTCCCTACCCAGCCATTTTATATACATCTTACTTCTCCCATCTAATACATTCCATTAGCAATCAATCAGTTATTTAATGCAATAGCTACATAGACTATCCATATAAATATAAATGAGAGAAATGTGAAAGAATATATGTTCATATAAAATTCATGATTAAAACACCAATAATTTTACATAAATAAATAAATAAATATATATATATATATATATATATATATATATATATATATATATATATATATATATCCTAGCCCAAAAAGTTCCTCAATTTTAAAACACTAGAAATGCTAACATTTGCATTAATACCTGTGTTTTGAGTTGTATCAAGCTGCAACTGCCATTTAAGTTCCTAAATGTCCAGGTGTATATCCAACATTTTCTCTTGTACATCTTTAAGCAATAGTTGCACAATAAGAAATGTAAAACAATGAATAGCATACTCTTTCTTATGTCTACTAAGTGCATTAGTCAATTTACATTTCCTAATGTCCATGAAATGTTCATATATCCTGCCCTTTAGACGTCTACTAGTTTTCCCTATATAGACTGTACTACATTCTTGACATTTGGCCATATACACCACATTTGTGCTATTACAATTAAAATGACCTCTAAAATGTATTTTTCTACCATTCAAATTATGTTTCACCTGTTTCCAAAATGTAGGGGCAATAAGGGCACATACCCAGAAGAGCACAATGACTAGCGAATGTTTTGTCTGATAGTCAGTTGTTAGTATATATGAAATACTAAAATATAAGAGTCAGAATTGCTTTTCTCTGGCTGAATTATTTTAAGCATTACAACTGTCAAAATGGATTTCTTCATTACAGAATTATTCTTGGGTAAGCTAAACCAGAAGACATGCTTGTACTCTCTGACACATGGGTATGGCAGCTGTATGTCGCAAGTTTAGATGCAACTCAAGTTCTGCTTTGCAAAAAAACAAAGAAATATTAGAGAACATTGTTTGCCTAGGAGAAGTAGTTAGAATCATAAATAATATGGCGTTGTTGTTTGTCTTTGTTTTATTTAGAGTTCTACAATGAATAGAGCATTGTTTTTATGAGAAAAAATTACTGTACACATGGGAAATTTTCAAGAGGAGAATATTCCAAATGGTAACAAGTCTTAGCAGGAACTTAATGATTGTATGATTGTGCTGTCAGTTAAGAATATGAATTATAACTGAAAGAATTTTTCAAAGGTGTCACATGTGCTAACCATTGCTTGTTTCAGGAAGTCTGCTATGTTAGAAATTATTTAGATTTAACACAATTTCACACTATGTATAATCTCACCTTGATGTTATTCTATTTTGATAAATAAATGTCTTGCCACAAAATGCTTGCATGTCTCAGTGTCTTAGTGAACTTGCTAAGGAAAGACCGTAATAAGGATCTTGCTTACATCAGTAAATGCTCTGTAACTATAGACAAATAATCAATCTTCTGGTAAAATCAATGCACCAGTTTCATTCTAGCATGCATCAAATTGAGTGTGTGAGTAGTTTATTTATACTATCCTTCTATATGACTGGGTTGATTTGCCTTAATATTATGGTTGCTTGGATTGGTATATATTCTTCAGATAATATTAACATGCTTCTAGAACCCGTTATGTTTTTTTCATAAGGGAATCCTGATTCTTAAACAGTAAGACTTGGTAGCATTCCTTACCTACTGGCATTTCTTTCCAAGTATATATAGCTTTTTTTTTCAAACATTACTTTTTAAGCTTGATGGTAAGCCATGGTGGTGCAGCAGTAGCGCTATTGCCTCACAGCAAGAGGTTCTCCCGTTTGATTCTCGGCTGGAGCGCCTTCTGTGTGGAGTCTGCATGTCCTCCCCGCGGTCGAGTAGCATTCGAAAGACATGCGTGAATGGGTGTGCCTTCATTGAAGGTTGAGCGTTGAGCTGGCACCTTGGCACTGTAAAAAAAAATCTACTGCCAATCATTACCGGACCAGAGTTCCGCTGTGGCGACCCCTAACTGGGAAAAGCCGAAAGAAAAATAAACTTTTAAGCTTAATGGTGATTTCAATCCAAAGTTTCATTTTTACTGTTATATTTTGTGTGTACCTCACCCCTATGCAGTTGAAATACTACACCATTAGCTGCCATGCAGTCACAGATCAAATCACAGATGCATGCTGCTCCACAGAGCTTAACTATGACACCAGAAGCAGTTCTGGCAGAAATCCAGTGCACTATGTCAGTATCTTTTCAGAATTAAGATGTCAATAATGTACAAAGCAAAAGATCTGCAGAACCAGTGTTTTATGTGTAGATGTGGTCCAAGTGGCCAAATGTATGTTGCACAGGGTTACACATATGGTCTCTATAGAAATAATAATAAGAGGGATGGGAGTACTGACCACCAAAACTGCTTTGGGGAAGTTCTGAGGCACTGCATGAGTTGTACAGCATTCAGAAGAACAAGCACAGACCAAGCACATATAAAAGACACGTGGCATGAAAGTTGCTACAAAGTAAATGTATCTCATGATGGCACAGGCACACTCCACACCAATTATGCCCTAGCCTTGTCTAGACAGACATGTGGTGTGCATGTGAATGGTTAACCAGGCAGACCAGCAGTAGTAGGGAATTAACAGTAGTCATTCTTCATACAACAGGGTGATAAGCTATAGGAAACAAGGTAGATGTATATAGTGTGCCACAGCCTCCTTACTTCAGTAGATTGAATATAACTGCTCTTGTCATTGCACACAACCCTTAAACTGCAACATCATACATCATTTTGGTGATCATTGTATTAATCAGTTTTTAGATCTTCTGGACATCCTCTGTGTTATGAACTTCACAGTAAAGCTCCACCTTTTCACCTGCTAATTTTTCCAGAGTAATATCAAAAGTCCTCGCACCACAACCATGCTCTGCCATTTTATAACTCTTCCCTGCTGTTGTACTTGCATCACATTTACTGATTATCCATCCCTAACAGTAAGGAGCTATACATTGCTACTTCATAGGTTCATAGGTAAGTACTAGGCTATCTGCCCAAGGGCATTTATAAGCCTAGCCAGAATGTGCTGGCTTTCGCCACCCCCTTAGATTAGTTCCCTGTGCCTCTGTCCAGCAGAGCCATTAGTTCCCTGCGCCACTGTCCAGCAGAGCCACTGCAGTGATCCCCAGGGTAAATTTTCTGTTTCCCATCCACCCGACAAGGTCTCTCTTGAAGAGTGTTAGGGATAGTCTCTGCCTAATGTATATTGGAATCCTGTTCCAAAGCATGGGAAGTCTCTGGGATAGGAATCTATCCCTCCAGCATGTCCTATTTATCATTGTGGTGAGGTTTATATCTCTAGAGTGTGTGGCTCTCTGGGATTTATTTTTTTTTAGGTGGAGCATGTCCATCAATTCTGGGTTGGACATGGCCTTGTATGTCAGGCAGAGATCACCTCTGAGTAAGCAGTATGCAACCGAGTACAGCTGGAGTTTCTTGAGTCGGGGTGCATAGGGCATCTGTTTGAGGCCAGTAATCCTCTTGCTGAGGTACTTTTTTGGTCTTTCCAGCTGTTGCAGGTGTCTTGTAAAGTACATCCCAAATGGGGCGTTGTATTCTATGATGGGTCTAATGAGTGATGAGTAGAGAGACACAATAACCAATTTTGTTCTAGATGCGAACCCTTTTGTGATTATGTGGGCCACATAGAAGGATTTTCTAACCACCTTGGCAATATGATTATCAAAGAAGAGATTACTATCTACTTGGGTTCCCAGATCCCTTATTACATTTTCTGTATTTAAGGGACTACCACCTATGTGGTAGTTTGTGGGTACTTTGTTTTTTCCAAAGGGGATGACTATGCACTTTTTGGCATTTAGCTTGAGTCCATGATTTTGACACCAGGTATCCATCTCAGTGAGACCCATCTGGAGGGTGTCTGTATCAGCCAGAGAATCAATTATGGCCCCTAGTTTGCAGTCTTTTGTGAACTTGGTCAGCCATAGTCCTCTTATGCTTGCCTGTACCTCTGAGAAGTATATACCAAACAGGAGGGGTCCTAGGACTGAGCCCTGGGGGATGCCACTTGTAATCGGTTTAGAGTAGGATGTAGAGCCTACAACGCTCACCATGTGGGTTCTATCCATGAGCCAGTTGGCAACCCATCTCATGAAGTAGGGGTTTATGTTCAAGCTGGTGAGCTTGTGCATAATATTAGAATGGGGAATGGTGTCAAAAGCCTTTGCGAGGTCTAGGTAGACTCTGTGGACCTCCTTTCCCTCGTCTAATGCCTTGGTAACCTTCTCAAAGTCCACCAGGTTTAGGAGGCATGATCTGCCCTTAAAGCCAAACTGGGTAGGGTCCAAGGTTTGGAGGTTCCCAGTGTCTGTTAATGAGTTCCATGATGATGCATTCCATAGCATTGCAGACCAGGCTAGTCAGGCTTACAGGGTGATAGTTCCCAGGGTCCGTTGTGGCTCCACCTTTGTGGAGTGGGATAACTGTTGCTCTGCGCCACTCTGTGGGTACGTAAGTACTAACCCCTCACCTAAACACACTGTTCAAACTCAGCCTCTCTAGGCTGAGTTTGAACAGTGTGTTTAGATAAGGGGTTAGTTCATTTTGGAGCTCTTGTAAGACACAGCCTGGGACACCATCCAGTCCCATTGAAGCTGTGTTTTTGGCTTTGGATAGGACTGTTTTAACCTGTGTGTCGGTGACTGACTGGGCCCTACATTCTTCTGGTATGGTTATGGGCCCTTTAGGGGGTGAGAGGGGGGTGAAGTTTGCACTAAACCTGTCTGCCAGAATGTTGGCAAAATCAGTCGGCTCAGTGTATTTTGTGTCATTCTGCACTAACTCAGAGCAGATCTGAGAGTTTCCCCTTAGGTTCTTGACATAGCTAAAGAACGCTTTGTGCTTATCTTTGGAGTCATTGGCAATTTTTCTTTCGAAACTAGTCTTGGATGATTTAATGGCAGATCATAGTTTCTTGCTGATACTGATCAGGGATGTCTTTCCTTCTTTGGGATTTTACTCTTTTCTGTACTAGTTTCCTCCTTCTGTTGTATAGCTTGTTTATGGCAGGGGTCCACCAGACTGGTTTCCTTTTCTTGGAGGAATGAGTCTTGGTTTTACTTGGGATAGCACGATCCATGCATTCCTACAGATGCTCATAGAGTGCCTTTGTAAAAGTTTCAGCAGCTTGGAAAGCATTGTCCTTTAGCATGGGGGCTGTGAACCTTTCCACCTCGGTCTTAAGTAATGTGAAGTTTGCTTTTGAAAATTTTTTCACAGTGGTTTCCTTGATTGGGGGTGGGGGTGGAATGTGGATATCCAGAGTGATTAGTCTATGGTCTGATCTAACCAGCGAGGGGTTGACCTCCGGTGTGGAACACTGGTTGCCCATGTTGGTGATGACCAGGTCCAATATGTTGTTCCCTCTGGTGGGAGTGTTGACCAGCTGATCCAGGGCATTCGAGTTTATAAATTCTAGGAAGTGCTGAGCAATGGAGTTAGTACTTGACTAGTTCTCCCAGTTTATGTTTGGGTGACTGAAATCACCCAGTATTACGGTGTTTGGTAGGACCTTCATATTTCCCAATGTCTCCAGAAATGCGGAATGGGGGTCCTGGGCCATGGTGGGTGATCTGTAGCAAACTACAATTTGGATTGCAGTTATGCCCGTTGTTGGTTGCACATGGATGTTCTCTGATGCATTGTGCTGCACCACTAACCTGGAGGTGTGGGTATCCTTGATGAATATGGATACACCCCCGCCTTTTGTGTTTCGGTCCTGGTGCTGTGGCCGAAAGGTATGGTATGAGTTATAGCCTAGTAGTGCTGGGGTGCTCTCAGGAACCTTAAACCAGGTTTCTGTTACTGCACAAATGTTGGTGTTCTCCACACTGAGGAGTGCCTCGAGTGCGTGCATTTTGAGGTTTAGACTTCTGGCGTTGTGTAGCATTACCCTCAGTTTTTGGTTACTTGTGCTATTTATGGTGGTGGGTTTGTCTTTTGAGCCTTGCCTAAAAAAGGCACTATGGGGGTGGCAAGAGCCTTGGCCAGTATTTGAAAGCCTAAGGGTGACAGGTGCAAGCCATCTCTTGTGAAGCAACATGGCTTATCGATCATGGCATCCCAGGCAGACAGATACTGGATCACCTTTGAATGACACCAGAAACTTAGCCAATTGTTGAAATTGATCATTTTTTCTTTATACTGCGGCATCATTCTTGGTGAGGGCAGAATGCTACTCAGGGTCAGGGTCATACCGGCCTGGATTACATGATCAGAGAGCTCTTCCATGTCTCTCTTCATGTAGTCCAGGGAGGTACATCTCAGGTCATTCACACCAACATGGATAATGACAGAGTTGTATTTGTACTTGTTCTGGCGTGACCTGAGTGCTTGTGTTATGTGGCAGATCCTGGCACCCGACAGGCAGCTAACTGTAACCTTCTCCTTATCCAGCCTAGTTAGTGGGACATCACTGTGCCTGACTATAGAGTTGCCTATTACTAGTGTGTTGGGTATGTTATTTTGCGTTAAGGGCTGTGATTGCGTGGCACACTGATTATGTGAAGTATGTGTTGCATGGTTGATGATGGGGTGTGGAGGTTGCTTGGATGCCTGCTTTGGAGGTCTCTGTTGCTTTTGCAGATTTTTATTTAGAGCCTCCGAGTATGTTTTCATGTATTCATGAGTGTTATTTGCCGGTGTTGGTTTATTAGGTCTATGTGAGACTGGTGGTGTGTTGCAAGTATTTCTCTTTTTCTCTTGACTGTCAGTTCCAGTCTTTGGTTGAGAGAGCTTTGCCTCCAGTTTGGCTGTATAATTGCATCTCTCGCATATATTAGTGTTTGGTGGTAGGAGGAGAGGGTTGTCTGTATACATGAGGCAGTTGTAACATTGCCTCAAAATGCCCAGATTCACCAGTTGGACTGTAGAGTACACCGGAAACTGCCCTTTGGACATGCCTGAATAGTAAGAGTAAGCTGTTTTTCTGATTGGCTGGTGTGGACGAATAAAGAGCCTTGTCCTTCTGGGCAGTATAGGGGGGTCTAATGCTATGGTTAATTATTGCTTGCTATGAGTTTTAAGCAAGTGCTTGACTGTGAAATGAATGGTTTGACAGCTAAAGTTGAAGGTTTGTCTAGTTCCAAGGGAAAAATTGAAGAGTAGACTTTGTGGGGCCTAGAATAATTTAATTCTAGCTAAACGGCACTGCCCGGTGCAGTTTTTTAAAGCAGGGAAGTGAAAGAGATAGAAATTAGCCCAAAATGGCCAATAAACTACTAACTTCTGGGCTGAAACCACTCCTCCAGGGACATATAGTCTGCTTAAAGCTCCCCTCTCTGACAGGTGAACAGAGAAAATTCCTTCTATCCAAGTAAGGTATGGGCAACACAGAAACTTGTAACAGCCCTGGATTCAGCAATAACCTGAACAGTGCAGACCACAAACCTTCTTAATGTAAAACAACTGGTTTGAAGCCCAAGTGCTTAAACCAAGGGCCTTAGAATAACAGTTACAATTTAATCAGGCTACTAACAAGCAGTAATAAAGGCAGCAGAATAAATTCAATTGAATACTTTTAAGAAGAGGCAAAAGCAAAATAAGGTAACAAAATAGGAAGAAACACAAATACAGTAAAGCAGATGAAGTGCAATTTTTTTTTTTTTTTTTTTTGAAGAGGGAGGAAACAGGGCAGATTAAGATACTATAGGGGGATGTCCTTCCCAAGTGCTCTCTCTGTACACTGCAGAGGAGATGGCACTGGTAGGAGTATCTGAAATCAAAATCTGATCTCACTGTGCTCAGTTGAGTGAGAAAATGAGATGGGTCCAGGAGGAGTGTGCAAAAACAGATTTACAGCAGGGGCGGGCAGATAAGGAAGAAGCACAAACTGAAAAGTGCTTATACTTAGACTGCCTGTTTCTGCATGTTAGATAAACTGAAGATCCTATTTATAAAATAGTGAATTTCTCTCTCTCTTTTTTCCTCAATACTTTGTAAGAATTACCATATATCTGCCCCGTGGCTTTGCAAATTCTTTTACTGCTTTGACCCCAATAACTTTTCAGGAATGTTCTTCCATTCATTTATCACCCTGTCTGTAAAATATTCTAAATTAGTCAAGATAATGTTCAGACACAACAAACCTCTCTTGCCTCCCAGAATAGATCAGAGTTAGTACTCTAGTAACTGACTACTATTGCAACATTACACATTTATCAATCTTACATGAATAAAACAAAGCTATTCCTTATCAGAACACACAGAAATCACCAAGAAGAAAACTAAGATCTTCTGCCACCAATACTGAGCTTGAAACCAATGGAAAATAACAAAAATGTTATAAGTTTGCATGAATAGCTCACTTACATTTGTGGGCTTTCTTATCCTTCCAAGATTGTCATTAAAATGTATAGTATCTAATATATAGTTTCATAGAAAAAATACACATTTTTTTATCATGTGGTGATGTAGCCCACTGTCCATACCAGCACTAAAGGAAGTAATTAAGATAAGCAACCTCATTGCTGGCAACATTGAATCTGGTTTGCTCCTCATAAACTATTGTTTAAAGGGTTAGCAGCTGCAGTCAGCATCTATTTTCAGTGTCCCTGGTAATCATAAACATAGTGTAGCATGTGCACTAGGATTAGTAAACCACTGAAGAATAACTTGATGCACAGACTGGAATCTTGATTGTCCCCAGTGGTGTAAAACAGCATTCCCATTAAACTGAATGGTGCATAGGAGCACCTAATACCCCAATCTGTACTAGCTCCTACTGTGCTTGGGCTAGAAGGCAGGACTGTGTAGCAGTGCAGTGCTAAAAAAGTATTTACGTAAGACACTTAGATGCAGTACAATCTTCCTTACTAAGAAGCTGTATGTAGCTCCTTCATATGGTATACTATAATGTAATCCAGTGGTCCCCAACGACCAGGCCGTGGATCTTTTGGTACTGGGCCACACAGAAACATTTAGGCAGGGAGTGAAACAAAAAGTGAATGTGTGTATGTATGTGTGTGAGTGTGTTTATATTTATGTGTGTGTGTGTGTGTGTGTGTGTGTGTGTGTGTGTGTGTGTGTGTGTGTGTGTGTGTGTGTGTGTGTGTGTGTGTGTGTGTGTGTGTGTGTGTGTGTGTGTGTATAAAAGACAGAGAGTGAGTGAAGAGTGAGCAATAGCATCAATTATTAAGAGGTTTGCGTACCTCTTGACCATACCTCTCACACAATAAATTTGGACAGAGTCACAAATAATAGCGACAGATTTTAAATATTGCTGTTATAAACTTTGAAAGTTGCTAGAATAAGCACTGAAAACCCTGCTTCTATTTCCAGAATCCCATCTTTGTGAAGCAGGGTTTTCTGTAATGACAGCAACCAAAACTAAATTACGGAGTAGAATGGACATAAGGAACACACTTGTCATTGTCTCCCACCACCCCTAGATGGGACCGTCTCAGTGCAGAGAAACAAGCTCAGGGCTCCCATTGATTCTACATTATGGTGAGTTGTATTTATTATGCAGTTTATTATGCTTTATTTTTATGCACGTGCGATGGCCAGTGCATGGAAAATTGTCTTACATGAAACCATTCCTTGGTGCAAAAATGATTGGAGACCGCTGATGTAATCGACTGCCTTACATTACCGTGATGTGATCCTCCATTATGTCTGACTGTGATTCATAAAGAAATCACATTCTTTAGGCATGACGGCAGACAAGGGGTCATTATCATATTATGGTAATGAGGGGATCTGGTGCTTTTTCAATCTCCCACTGGTGCAGGGTGATGGGAGATATGACAAGGTAGTCTGTGACAACAGGCTTGCCAGCACCATAGGAGACTCTATTGTTGATAAGGACTTTCCTGCATACAGTGGAGATGACATTTTATTCTGTTTTATTTTTATTCATTTTTATTATGCTGGTATGTTCAGAACAGTAGGTATACTCAGCAACATCCTAGGAGAGGAAAGGAGTTACTGTGGTTGAGAGCCCCCCGACCCCCCCCCCCAAACTAGATGGTACCCGGAGAGGTGCTGACTTTTGGACTGCATACGACTGTGAAGTTGGTTGATATGAATATGTACTTTGATCCTATAATGGGGTAAGACCATCTGTGTGGTCGTGACTGATTTTATACTGATCCTTCTGAACTGATACAGGCTTGGTACGCATATTTTCTGCATATCAGCCCTGCTCCGTTATGAGCCAGTGTTAATGAATACCCCACTGTGACACCAAAGGACATGTCTAAGAAATGAAACAGTGTATAAGCATGGTTTCCTGACTGTTACATATTTTGATGAACACTAAGCACAAGCAAATAGATTAACATTGTTGTAGTGACAAATTCTTTTATCTCCTTTGGCAGCTTTTTTGAACAATGGGTGACTGTGTGTGAATATCTTGTCTGCCTCAGTTCATCTATGAACTATTTTTGAGGATATTACATAAGAAGTAAAAAAATCTGACATAACGTAATCATTCTAATGACTCAATGCACAGCAGAAATGTTCTCAGGTTTTAAAAGAGGAAGTTTCTACACAACTTCTTTTTAAATGCACAGCAGAAATGTTCTCAGGTTTTAAAATAAGTTGTTTCTACACATAACTTCTTTCTACTCTTGCAAAACTGATCTTGTTGTAACCTTTAAGTGTTTTGGATGTAGATTCAACTGGTAGCTATCATTTTAATATGGCAAATGTGCTATTTATGACCCTGGCAAAAATTTGTATTCTTGGAAGGCTGACATAAATGCTGTGGACAAAAGCTGCATTATACAGGACAAAAATAATCCTCAGCACTCTTCTGTATATCAAAAACACTTTTTGAGCTAATGGAAACATAAAATATATATAAATCCACCCACTGAAAGAAGGTTGGTATATACAACACAACGAACCACAAATGAATAAATAATATACCAACCAAACAGCTGTTAAAAATAAAAACGTTTATTCGGTAAGCGCTTTCATGCTATCACAATGCACTTCTTCAGACAAATAACACCAGCATTACAAATGATTATATACCATAGAATTAAATAAAACAAAACAATCAACCAATCAATGTGGCAGTCTATGTGCTCTCAATAAAAGTTTTAAAGGTATACCACCATTCAGGCCAGGAAACCTATGAGCCTGAAGGGTGGTAATCCATTTCATTTCAGCCACTTCAACCTTATTAACAATATCTCTACCTCTTAAATCACATGTCTTCATTCCTAATATAACCAACATGTTCCAGAAGGCTGTCCCTAAGGGATCTGTTGGTTTTTCCAACATAAAAACATGTACAATCATTACAATGAGCTAAATAAACAAGATTACTGGTGGGGCAATTTGCATAGAACTATTTATATGTACACCCGAACAGATACCAACCTGGTTAACAACAGGAAAAACAATGCTCTTACAAGAGAGAACCTATGAGCTACCCTAAAAATTATAGACCAATAACTTGCCTTCCTATGAGGTATAAACTATACTCTGGAATTGATGCTAACAGAGTTTATAGTCATTTAGAAGAAAACTCAATTATGGCTGTAGAACAAAAGGGCACTAAAAGTCATATGGAACAAAGGATCATTTGTTGTTAAATAAAGCCCATACCTCCCACTGTACCAAATTACTTGGTAAAAAATGAGTTTTGGGGTCCAAATAATGGGGTGCCATGATTCCCGAATGGCACCACTTAATTTCCGAGTTTCCCAGCGCTTGTATTTTAAATTTTATTTCCTAGCTTTTTGTGCTGATGTCATCACGTACACAATGAAGTTAGCTCTGTGAAACAGTCTGCCGGAATTGAGCTGAAGCTCCACGTGCATGCATTTCCAGATGAAATGCTTCTCAAATCCTAAGCGGGAACAGAACAGCAGCTGTTTGAAACTGCAAGCAAGAGGAACGGAACAGCTGTTTGAAACTGCAAGCGAGGTTGGATGACTGCGATGCGAGCACTGTGACTGGAAAGGTAGGAAGAAGGATGTTTGTGTGTGTGTAAG